>NC_056733.1:1854080516-1854215516 GCF_019279795.1 Protopterus annectens
AATTGTCTAGGCTTCAAATGGCCAGCATGGGCAGTTAGCCTAGTATGTATAAACCTGTAAACCAAATGGTATTCAGCCAAAAGTGGTGGTTCCTGGTGGATGTTAAAACATATATAGTAGTTTTTTTAAGAATTGGGCTGATGTCTGTCATCAGTTTCACAGCACTTGTTTTCTTTAAGTCACAGCCCAAAACTAGCAGCATGGACAACTTCCACCACTATTCTTTGCACTGCTAACAGTATGGACAACTCCCACCACTATTCTTTGCACTGCTAATAGTATGGACAACTCCCACCACTACTGTTTGCACTGCTAACAATATGGACAACTCCCACCACTATTCTTTGCACTGCTAATAGTATGGACAACTCCCACCACTATTCTTTGCACTACTAACAATATGGACAACTCCCACCACTATTATTTGCACTACTAACAGTATGGACAACTCCCACCACTATTCTTTGCACTGCTAACAGTATGGACAACTCCCACCACTATTCTTTGCACTGCTAACAGTATGGACAACTCCCACCACTATTCTTTGCACTGGTAACGGTATGGACAACTCCCACCACTATTCTTTGCACTGCTAACAGTATGGACAACTCCCACCACTATTCTTTGCACTGCTAATAGTATGGACAACTCCCACCACTATTCTTTGCACTGCTAATAGTATGGACAACTCCCACCACTATTCTCTGCACTGCTAATAGTATGGACAACTCCCACCACTATTCTTTGCACTGCTAACAGTATGGACAACTCCCACCACTATTCTTTGCACTGCTAACAGTATGGACAACTCCCACCACTATTCTTTGCACTGCTAATAGTATGGACAACTCCCACCACTATTCTTTGCACTGGTAACGGTATGGACAACTCCCACCACTATTCTTTGCACTGCTAACAGTATGATTAACTCCCACCACTATTCTTTGCACTGCTAACAGTATGATTAACTCCCACCACTATTCTTTGCACTGCTAACAGTATGATTAACTCCCACCACTATTCTTTGCACTGCTAACAGTATGGACAACTCCCACCACTATTCTTTGCACTGCTAATAGTATGGACAACTCCCACCACTATTCTTTGCACTGCTAATAGTATGGACAACTCCCACCACTATTCTTTGCACTGCTAATAGTATGGACAACTCCCACCACTATTCTTTGCACTGCTAATAGTATGGACAACTCCCACCACTATTCTTTGCACTGGTAACGGTATGGACAACTCCCACCACTATTCTTTGCACTGCTAATAGTATGGACAACTCCCACCACTATTCTTTGCACTGGTAACGGTATGGACAACTCCCACCACTATTCTTTGCACTGCTAATAGTATGGACAACTCCCACCACTATTCTTTGCACTGGTAACGGTATGGACAACTCCCACCACTATTCTTTGCACTGCTAACAGTATGGACAACTCCCACCACTATTTTTTGCACTGCTAACAGTATGAACAACTCCCACCACTATTCTTTGCACTGCTAACAGTATGGACAACTCCCATCACTATTCTTTGCACTGGTAACGGTATGGACAACTCCCACCACTATTCTTTGCACTGGTAACGGTATGGACAACTCCCACCACTATTCTTTGCACTGGTAATGGTATGGACAACTCCCACCACTATTCGTTGCACTGCTAACAGTATGGACAACTCCCACCACTATTCGTTGCACTGCTAACAGTATGGACATCTCCCACCACTATTCTTTGCACTGGTAACGGTATGGACAACTCCCACCACTATTCGTTGCACTGCTAACAGTATGGACAACTCCCACCACTATTAGTTGCACTGCTAACAGTATGGACAACTCCCACCACTATTCTTTGCACTGGTAACAGTATGGACAACTCGCACCACTATTCTTTGCACTGCTAACAGTATGGACAACTCCCACCACTATTCTTTGCACTGGTAACGGTATGGACAACTCCCACCACTATTCATTGCACTGCTAACAGTATGGACAACTCCCACCACTATTAGTTGCACTGCTAACAGTATGGACAACTCCCACCACTATTCTTTGCACTGGTAACAGTATGGACAACTCGCACCACTATTCTTTGCACTGCTAACAGTATGGACAACTCCCACCACTATTCTTTGCACTGCTAACAGTATGGACAACTCCCACTACAACTTTTTGCACTGCTAACAGTAGCAGTCCCACCACAATAACTTGTAGTGTTACCTGACAATTAAAATAGAATTGGCATGTTTTTATTCTATCCCTTCCCCCATCTTGCAAAACATTTTTGAATGCGGCATGCAGTAATGACTTCACATTATATAAACTTAATTTCTCCTTCTCTCTTAGTAATTTACATTTCCACATCATGTTAATTTTGGTTTAAGAAAAATAAACAGTGAACAGAGCATTTTCCATTGCCATGCAGAAGAGTAGGGCAATAGGCGGTAGCTGTGATTATGTACATACATACCATACCTATTACTCTGAGCAGAAGGTAACTGTACGGCTGTCTGGTTTGGCCTTGGTTTGTTACTAGCAATCTTATCACAATCCTTCATATTCTCTTCTTCTTCTTCTTCTGAAACTGTTTCACGCATTCTAGGATACATTAGTGGATCCGCAGTCCACCACCCACTCTGTTAGCTTATTCTTTATATGGATAATCATATCTTTCTAGTAACATTTTCTCACATGTAGGTTATAGCCTTCTCCACTGTCTGACACCTGTGCCCTTTCTGCCACCAACTTGTACCTTTTGCTTTCATTTCACTGTTTACACGATTCCCCTTCATGATATGCTGGATCTGTATTATGCAGCTCTCTCTCTCTCTTTGTCTCCAGTGGGCAGACTCCTTGCCCTCCAAGCTGTCCTTTGGAATCTTGCCTCACCATCCCTTAGCTACACATCTTGCTTTCATTACTTCCATTTTCAGTAACACTATGTCTCTGTACAAAGCCATACAGTACGTACATACATACAGTACTCCATATTATGTCCTTTAAGGGTGTAAAATAACATCTGTGTTCTTAGACGCTTCTCCCATAAGGATGCAGACATGCATCCTGTTGGCCTTGGTTGCGCCATTTTCACTTTACCTTTAATTGTCCTGTCATCTGTTATTATCGCTGATAATCCTTGTTCTTGGCTACCAACTTCTTCTGAGTTATAGTGGGCCATAAACATCAATTTTCATTGTTTTTTCTGTATTAAATTTAAGCTGCTATCTTTGTCATTGGTCTTACTATTTTTTGTCTTGATCTCTCTTGGACTCTCCCCTTTTCTGTGGTTCCATCCTTGATATTATCAACACAGAATGATTTTGTTCTCAGTACCATTTCTCATGTCTCAAAGTGAAGAACAATGAGTCCAGATTTAGTATACCAGCCCTCACTTAATTTCCTCATTATAATAGTCCTTTCAGTAACAGTCTTTCATTCATCCATTCCCAGTAAACGTCTACTTGTTTCAGCAATTTCTCATTTACCCGATATCACTGGAATTTACTCACTAGCCTGCTTGGATGGCTGAGTGCAATATCTTACTGAAGTTGAGTGTATTCATAGCAGATGTTACTGAGAGATTCATTTCATGCATTTGGTTGTTTTCCAGAAATGCCACCGTGTCCCTAAAAATTGTTTCCATCACCCTCATCCCCACAAGGTCAGCCAGACTGAACTGAAATTTCCAGAGGTTTGTCTGCTTATTCCTTTATGGAAATGCATGTTTGCTGTGTTCTCCTAAACCATTGGTATAACTGCTAGCCAGTGGTTTGTCAAACACATCTAAGAAAGGCTTTGCCAGACTCCTGGCCAGCATTTTACATATTTTTGTGCCAGCCTGTTCAGCACCTGTGCTTTGCCCTTCTTAAGTCTGGTCAGCTTCTTCTTCAATTCTCGATCCAGTTAATCGGTTCTGCCCATTTCTTTCTTACTTTTGTTTTTTTCTTTCTTTTTCTTTCTTTCTTTCTTACTTTCTTTATCCATAATCTGGTATCCACCCCTGCTCTCTTGTGAAATCGGAGGCAAAGGAGCTTTTTATCACTACACCTTTTTCTCTGTCTTCTGTCATGTACTTCCTTTCATTAATTAGTCTTTTCCTTTCTGCTGTGAAAAGAAAAAAAAACTTTTATTCACCCTTTCAAATCATTCTGCAAGTTCCTTTTCCACGTCGGTATTGTACTCCCTTGTTGCCCCTTTCTTAGCTGGGTGTATTTCAGCTTTTTTTGCTTGCCTGTCTGATCCATTTTCCTGTACTCTCTCTTTCTTCTTCCTTATTGCCTCATCAACTTCTTTCTTCAGCTACAAAGTTTTTCTTCCTACTTTTTTTCTTACTCTTTCTTCTCACTTCTTCTCTGCTGCCACATCCTGGCCATCCCACTGCCTCTCCCACAGGTCACCTACACCTTCTGTTTCATACAGGTCTCCTGCTTTGTCATTACTGTCATACTGACAGCTTTGTTGTCTGTTATCCAGTGGCACCAAATTTGCTCCTTCAATGCACCACCCTGTTCTTTGTGGTACCTTTACTTCCAATTTCCTTACACTATCTTCCTTGTTTTATTGTTGCTCCTAAGTCTTATACAAGCTGGGTGAATCTCTCCTGCTCCTGATTAGAAGACAGTGGCATTATTTTCAAGAAGTTATACTGTCAGATGTAACTTACAAAGATAAAACTTTAAACTGCCATTCTCAATAAGCAAGAGAACTAGTGCCCTGGGGCTTCAGCTCTTTCTCTACAAACATACCTAGTTAAAGCCAAGTAGGAAAGATATGTTGATAGGTATTAATGCATTCTTTAGGCAAGTCATCTAGTCTGCATACAACATTATGTGTACCAGTTCCTACACTTTTTTGCTGTCAAAGACTTTCCATTTTTAGTTTCCTTTAACCTGGCAGTCTCTGTGATATGTAAATGATATAATCACTGTTGATGCTACAACTCTTCAGTGGAATTGATCTCTGTTTTCCTCTGTTACATCAATTCTCCTCTCAACTTGCAGTAAGCAAAGCTGCTTGTTGAACATTATTTGGATTCTATGGTCATTTGCAGCTGCCATGTTTTAATGCAAGAAATTCTAGCAAGGTTTGCAAAAGATCCTTATCTCAAATGTGAGACCCAGTGCTATGAATCTCACCACTTATTTGTACTATATTTACTGTTGTTGATTTGTACAGTGCCTAGGGTCAATAACTTAAATAAACTTGCTTGTAGTCTATTTATTATCCATTTGTTAACTGGGATAGTGCACTGGAACATGGACTTATCGCAGACATGGCCTGTGACAATAGCCAAAAAGCAATACTAACAAAATATTAAAGATACCATTACCAATTAAGAAAGAAAAAATATATCACACATATATGGAGTTTAGTAGACTGATATATATAGAAAATATACATAGAACATGAGCAGGCTTGCAATACAACAGAACAGAGGCAGTGAAACATACTTTAGTTTGTACAGTAATGAAACCTATATGCAATGGAAACATCTCCAATTAGGAATTAAAGCATGGATCCTGCCACCTGCATATGGTATGAGTTTGTTATTAGTATAATCAATATTCCTGGATTACTGTTCCCTCAAGGATGCCCTATCAGAGATGCTGGGTGAGCGTATTGGTGTGATGAGGGAGATAATTTTTCTGAGCTATGATACATTATCAGAATTGCCTAGACAAGGTAAAGCCTGGTTGTGCCTAATTATAGTGGATGCCAAAAAAAAAAACATTTCCTAGAAAATGGAAATCAAAATCTGAACCAATTGTATTAGAAGTAGTAAATGCAATAATAAAGATAAAACAACTGGAACTGGGATCTTTAGGAAAGGGCAGGAACAAACTACATGGGAATAAATGGGAATTGTGGGAACAATACATACAGGGAGGAATGAGGTTTAAAAGAAGGCAGGACTTAAATCAACTATGTAATGTTTGACTGAAAGTGATTGGGTAGATTCTAATTGATGTATAATGTTTGCAACTCGGTGTCTGTCAGTATGGTTGTGATGAAAAATGCTTGCAACTAGGATTGTGTCTGTGTGGTTTGTTTTCATTTATATAAATGTATGATTGCTTATGTCATAAGTGATGGTTTAATAAAGATGTTTCTTGTTTAAAAAGGGGCAGGAATTGAATAATTTATGTAATGTTGTTTAGGTTATATGATATATAGCAATATAAGTGAAGTATAATGTTTTTTAATGTTAGTTTGTTAACACAGTTTGATTACTTTTGCATAAACAAATTTGCCTATGTCACAAGTGTTAATTCAATAAAGGTGTTTACAAATATTCCTGGTTTACTGAAACAGTCTTGCTGTTATACCTTAAAAATAATTCAAAACTAAACTGCAATTAAGATGAAAAACTTCTCACTGTTTTAAAGTTTTTAACCATTTTTGCAGGAGGTGCTTTACCTCCATACCCCCAAACTAAGATCACTGGACCTTGGAATATGGGTAATTCTCTGAGGTACAGCAGTTGTAGACTTGTTCACATTCATGCTATCAGTTATAGTTTTCTGAGGACCACAATTACAGTTGTAAGATATTTCAAAACTCAGTCATAAACTACATTAATGTAATTGTTTGCCATTGGTCCATGTCATGGCTGAAAAAGGTCCTTTGACCAATTAACCAACTTGGTTAATCAATCAATTAATTAATTAATTAATTAATTAATTAATTAATTAATTAATTAAATAAGCTATAATGGACTATAAGCTATGATGGACTATTGATCTATCTATGAGATACAAAGGATAGTACAATACCATAATACTATCTCAGAACATTTGTTTGTGTGTGTGTGTGTGTGTGTGTGTGTGTGTGTGTGTGTGTGTGTGTGTGTGTGTGTGTGTGTGGGTGTGTGTGTGTGTGTGTGTTCATATGCACATGTGAGCAAGAGTGCATTTTTTTTTCATAACATCACAGTCCAGGACCTTATGAAAGGCTCCTATACAGATCCTTAAATGAAAAGGTTTTACTAACTAAAGTTAGAACTTTGTATATGCATGCCTGTAAGAATGGTGTCAGGACATGAATATATTTCATTCTGCTTGATTGACTTCCTTGCTTTCACTTTGCAGACCATAGCACACTGGCTGACGATTGTGGGAAGCGTACTACTTTATTTTGTAGCAGCGCTTGCTTACTCTGCTGGCTGCATTAATTGCAATCCACCTTCGAATCCATATTTCCTGATGGAGCTGCAAATGTCGACTCCTGTCTTCTACTTGAACTGTGTATTAGTACCAGTTCTTGCCATATTACCCAGGTAAATGTGATCTTTCAGCATACCCTTTGAATGAAAGTCATTTTTATTCCATTGTTCTCTTCTGATTATAAAAGTTTTTAGCACTGCTTCATTTAATATGTTGAATTAAATTCTGAAATTTACTGTAATGAATAAGTGGCATAGTAAATGTGTGTTGCCATCCATTGTACAGATATAATACTTTTCTTCTGCATTAAATAGTTTTACGCATTCCCTCCCTACATATAGTATTCAATATTCTACCATGGTGACTGTGTAACTTATGCATATAGCTTTTCAGTTTGAGATCTAGAAGTTGTGTAATATGCAGTTGAAAAACTTTATTTTTACACAAATTAATAGCCTCATTGAAGTGCCCATGTATAAAAAAGCAGGAAGTCTAATCCTAACATCAAGGAAAAAGCTCCTTGTGCTGTTAATAATACTGAGTTAATAGTTGGAAGATATGCTGGAGATTACAGTCAACTCTTGAAAGTAACTAGCCACAACTATCACCTAACAGGAAAGTAAAAAAAAATGAAGTTAAAAATAGGACACACACACACACACACACACACACACACACACACACACACACACACACACACACACACACACACACACACACACACCTGTACTCCTCAACAAACCCACCCTACTAACCCATATCATTTAGTCTTCAACAGGTGATATGCATGTGATACGTATATGTATATATATATATATATATATATATATATATATATATATATATATGTATGCGTATACATATATGTATACGTATATGTATATGTATATGTTCTTGTAGTATCCCCTAAGAATTGCTGTGGAGTATGCACAGTTTTTGTTAGAGGATCCACACTGACCCTAAGTGAATGTCATACACAATTGTTATGCAAAAAAGGCGAGAATCTGACAGAGGCAGAGAGAAATGTGAGTCTTTCTAGCAGAAAGAGAGGAAGTAATGTTGAAAGACACATAAGCTGTAGCCTGTAGAGAGAGTGATGTTGAGTGCCACAAAAGTAGAGCTGTCAACTGAAAGAGGGAAGAGAGAGAGGGAGAGAATGGGAGAGACAGTAATACTTGTCCTTGTAAAGAGGAATTGAACTCTAAGTTCTGTACCTTCTTTACATCTGACTTATTTATTTGGACTGAATTGTAAGTGCCCTGTGGTGGTTGAAATGGCATGATGTAACTATGCATAAATTATACTGAAACCACATAGTGGGCCCAATTCTAAAAGATCTGTTCTCAGTATAAGTGAGAAACTGTGCTTGTCAAACACAATACTGGCAGCTAAAAGATTGAATACGAGAACAGGTTCTTGGCTGGTATTTATACTGAAACACTTGCAACAACTGTGTGCATTAAAATTGCTTTATCTAAATACTGGTGACATTTTGCAAAACTAACGTCAGTGTCAGATGCTGTTTTTAAAAATAAAATCATCTTCATGGAAAAGTGGGTTAATTGCTGAGAAGGAGGTATTGTTTTTAAAAGTGAAACCCTCTTAAAATGAAAGGTCTAATTACTAAGTAAAGCAAGAAAGGGATGCTGCTTCTAAAAGGTTAAACATTTTGACAAGAAAAAGGGCATTTATTGCTGTCAGTCAAGAATGGGGTGTAGATTTTAAAAGTACACTCAATGAAACAACAAGCAACAACTAGAACACCCACAAAGATACCCTCCTAAAATGATACAAGGCCTAAGCAACATGTCCTACATGGCCCAACTCAAAGCACTGTTGCTATACTCTGTATCCAACAGACTGCTAAGAAATGACCTAAGTCTGACATGCGAAGCATCCTCCAACCCATTACTGATGGATTTACTGCACATCAGCATACTTCTCAACTGTACAGGTTTTCACAGAATGTCCAGATTTTTGCCTCATAATTTTGGTTTGTTCCCCCTAAAATATGTCCCTTTCTGGAAAATAACTGGGGATTGAGGTAATTAAATAATGACAAACATTTGAGTTTAAGACTCCACATCCTTCGGAAAATTCATGCTAATGCAAAATCTATTATTCCATCAACTTTCTAAGTTTATAAGGGCAATATTTAAAATCTGTCCCTATTCGTCCCCCCATCATTTTAGGCTTTATCCAAATGTTTTGCTCTAAGAGGTTGAGAGGTATGCATGTCAGCAAATCAAATAGCACTAGACACACTCAAACTAGGAATCTAAAGCTCTTCTGCAACATCATCAGAACTGTTTGGAGGGACAGGTATATTTTACAAAGGGTTCCACTGCTATGGAACAAACTTCTCATCCAAATAAAACAAAATTCATCCCTGTAAACGTTCAAGCACAACTTAGATATATGGATGAGAAACAGAAAATTTACCCCAGGACTCCCCCCTGTATTATTAATAGACAGATGCAGCCCCCTAAATGCTTTATTCCATGTATAGGGGCCCCTCAAATTGTCTATGGCATGATCCACATTATTCTTATTAGGGTAATAGGATCATAGGGAGTTAATAAGCTAATGGCTCAAGGGCTCTTTCAAGCCTAGCCAAAGTTACCCATGTTACCACGATCAGCACCTATTGCCCCTTTCCAACGGTGACACAGGTGGAACCCCCGGGGTGAATTTAAATTTACCCATCCAGTTTTCCAGATTGCATTTGAAGGGATCCAATGAGGTGCTCTGTTTGATTTTAAGTGGGAGTCTATTCCAAAGGTATGGTAACCTCTGGGAGAGAAATCTGTCCTCCAGTAGATTCTGGTGAAGTCACATACCAGGATAAGTTCCTTAGAGTGAGTAACCCATGTGCCATTTGACTTCAGGATGTGCAGCATTTCCATTAAAGTAGGGTCAGAGATTGCCTTATGGACAAGATAGAGATCACCTCTGAGTACTCTCTATGAAACAGAATAAAGTGACAGTGATTTCAGCCTATCCACATAGGAGAGCTAATGAAGACCTTGAATTTTCCTTATGAGGAACTTTTGTGGTCTCTCTAATTGCTGCAGGTGCTTTGAAAGGTACATACCAAAAGGGGTGTTGTACTCAATTATTGGCCTAATGAGTGAAGATTACAGGGAAGTGATAACTTCTCCTTTTTTTGAGGCAATGCCTTGCTTATGAGAGAAGCCATAAAATTTCCTTCTTACCACTGTGGAAACATGGTGATTAAAGGTAAGGTTACTGTCATCCTGAATGCCCAGACTTCTCACCACTGGGTGCATATTTAGGGTTTTGCCATTGATGCGATAATTTTCAGGAACATCACTCTTACTGAAAGGGATGGTAATACATTTTTTTCATTGAGTTTGAGGCCATGACTTTGGCATCAATCATTTGTTTGCGTAAGACCTTCTTGAAAGATGTTGACATAATTTGTAGATTTTATTTGCTTTTTTTACTCAAATGATTTTTATTTTGATGAAATAACATAATAATTTAATACATTCATAACATTTAATAACTATTTACAGTATTTACATTCAGCCTCACAAAAAGGATTCAGCTAAAAACATTGTAGTTAAATAATAAGTTAATATATAAACTATGATAGTTAGGAAAATATTGGTTCCATCTGTAGGGTATCAATCAAATTCAAAACTTTCCTCCCTGGACTGTTAACCGGGGGCTTAGGAAAAGTTCTTAACTCTTTAGTTCTTTTCTCCATTAGTATGCATTTCTTCAGTGATGATAGGAATTCCTCCATTGTGGGTGCTACATTAGAGTTCCATCTTCTAGTTATACATTTTCTGGCTATTGCTAACATTGTCCACAACAAATACAGGTCATCTTTCTTCATATTATTACTATTAACAACATTCAATAAAATTAAAGACTTTGTCAAAACAAATATATCAGTATAGATAGCTTGAAGAAATTTGTTATTCTCATTCCAATATGGTTTAATATTAATACAATCATAACAAATATGAGACCAGTCAGCATTATTGGACAGATGACATCTCCAACATAACTTGCTTTTTGAAGGGTTCATTTTTGAGAGTTTCTCAGGTGTCAAAAAGGATCTGTGTAGACATTTCCAATGAAAAATCCTCCAGAATTGTGAGTAAGAAGTTAGTTTAACTGAAAATAAAATGTTTGTTTTATCTTCCATTGATAATGAAACTAGAAACAATTTGCTGTTCTGAATATTCGATGTTTAGTATTTTCGATTGGTAGGGTTCGATATTAGAACACTCGACATTTTGAATGTTCGGTCTTCTAATATAGACCCAGCAAATATTTCTCCTTCTTGGAGATATTCTCTAATTTCCCTTACATTAAAAGAGAATAAGGACCCTAATCATTGCAACTCATATAGACCAATTTCTTTGTTGAATAATGATTATAAACTATTTATGTCAGTTATGGTCAATAGATTGAAAATACCCATATCTAAAATAAGCAATGAAGAACAAACTGGTTTCATACATAACAGGCATAAACAGGATAATATTAAAAGAGTATTAACTCTGATAGATTACCTCAATAGAGGAAACCATGAAGCACTGATAATAGGTCTAGATATTCAAAAGGCCTTTGACTCGTTAAATTGGGGTTATTTATTTAAAGTCTTACAATTATTTGATTTTCCTCCCTTTTTTATAACAATAATAAAGAAAATCTATTAAAATAATCTAGCATATGTCAAATTAGGTCCCTTTACTTCCAAAGCAATCCAAATCACTAGAGGTACCAGACAAGGGTGTCCCATGTCCCCTATCCTATTTGGTTTGGCCGTAGAAATACTTGCCATTTTAATACATAATAACTCAAAGATAAGAGGAATAAATATATATAACCAATGTGTTTCTAAAATAATGATGTTTGCTGATGATGTCTTACTTACCTTACCCAACTCTAAGGAAGTGTTAGATGAAGTGAATATAGTAACAACAAATTTCCAAAAAAATCTCAAGACTCTCCTTCAACAAATCTAAATCAAAATATTTATTATTAAATAAAAAAAACATACAGGTTCCAGTTAATCATATTACTGGAAACCAAGTTTCAACTCTAGACTATTTAGGAATAGTCCTACGCAAGAATATAGAGGAAACCTTACAGCTTAACTATGCTAAAGCCATAGACTTAATCAAGACATTAATAAGCAAATGGAATAATTTGTGTATAATATTTGATAAGTTACAACAGATAAAAATGGTTTTGTTACCTAAAATGTTATATATAGCACAAGCCGTTATACTTCCACCAGGAAAGAGAATATTTAAAGAAATCACTTCAACTCTGATTTGTAGATTTTATGACCGCACCCGGTTTGCAGTCATCAGCAATCTTTGCCAGGCACAGTCCTTGGTTTTAGATTGTACTTCAGAGAAATAGATTACGAGCAGTAGAGGTCCCAGGACCAATCCCTGTGGATCACCACTGGTTATGGGGCTGCTGTTGCAGGTGGCTTCCCCTGTTTTGTCTGTATGTGTTCTATCAGTGAGCCAGTTCGCAACCCATAGTATTATATAAGGGTTTATATGTAGCTGGGAGAGTTTGTCAATGATGCCTGGGTGAGGGATAGTGTCAAATGCTGTGGCTAAGTCTAGGTGGGATGTATGTACAGATTTCCCCTCGTCCAGGGCCCTGGTGATTGTCTTGAAGAAGTCCACCAGGTTTGACAGGCATGATCTCCTCTTGACAAATCCAAGCTGGGTAGGATCTAGTGTTTGGAGATTACCTGTATCTTTGTTGATAGGTTCCATGATGATTCACTCCCTGGCCTTGCAGATAAGGCTACTCAGGCTAATAGGTCTGTAGTTCCAGGAGTCAGTAGAAACACCACCTTTGTGCAAAGGGATAATGATGGCTGTTTTCAATTCATCTGGGACAAAGCTGGTGGTTAGACTGTGATTGAAAAAAAAGTACCCAGTGGTGATGCTAATTCTTGTTTGAACCCATGTAGGATGCAGCCTGGGATGTTATCAGATCCCATTGATGCTGTGTTTTTGGCTTTAGGGAGGGTGTTTATGACCTGGTCTTTAGAGATACAAGGTAGGGGACAGGTGGTACTGATGTCATGAGGTTCATGTGGTGGGGACAGGGGAGTGATGTTTTCACTAAACTTGTCAGCTAACAGGTTAGATATGTCCACCTACTCACTATATGTGTTACCATTAACTACCAGTTCTGCACAGATCTGGGCCTTATCTTTTAGGTTATGGATGTAACTAAAGAGTGCATTATGGTTGCCCTTTGTTGAGGAAGCTAACTTGGTTTCAAGGTTTGCCTTGGAGGACTTCACAAGAAGTCCTATTTGCTTATTTAAGCTGAATAGGGAGTGTCTCCACATTAGAGCCTGCTCCTTCTTACTCTTTGACAGCAATTACTTCCTTTTATCGTAAAGCCTGTTAATGACAGTTGTCCACCAGGCAGGTTTGCTCTTTCTTGAAGAGCTTGTTTTGGTCCTAACAGGTGCTGCTGAATCAGTGCAGCTATACAGGTAATTGTATAGGGTATTCATGTAGAGCTCGGCATAGTTACTGGTTCCATCTGAGGGGGCAGGTGCAGTAAAGCCATGTATGCCATCCTGTAAGAGGTTATAATCTGCTTTGAAGAAGTTTTTTAGTCTAGTTGCTGCTGGGGGGAGGTCAGGTGTGATAGTTATATGCCACGGGAAAGGTAAGCCCAATCTATAAAGAAATGGGGTAGGTTATTTCAAGTTGTAAAAGGGGAAACTGGCTAGATGTAAAATGGCCTCAAAGGCCAGCTAGTACTTACCTTTGAACTATGAACCTATGAAAATGAAATGGGGGGGGGTCACTGGAGTATAGTGCAAAATGAAAGTTCTGTGCAAATTGATAAACAAGTTGTAATTTACCTGTACTTAAAATGAAAGGTAAAAGAAGCAATAGTCAAGACAATGCTTGTGCTGCTTTCAAGGAAGTAAAGCAGAGCTGTACCAAGGTAAGAAATATGAGTTAACCACTGAAAACAGTGTTGGCCAACTAAGTCTGACACTATATAATGGGAGTGCTTTGCACCAAAGTGCTTCCGATGCACAGGAGCAAATGAATGCTTTGCAGTCCTATGGTTTGTAAATGAAATCTTATATGGAGCTATTTATTCTGGCTCTGCTTCAAAGATAACTGTAATAGACTGAGGCAAAACTTAGGTTTTAATCTGTTAAGAAACAAGAACTTACAAAAAAGACAATGGAATTTATTACTTGAAGTATATGAAAAAGAAAATGAGACACTTTCTTGGTGTTGTACAACTTTGCAAGAGAAAGGTTTGAAACTAATTATAAGTATAGAAATTTTCAGAACTATAGTAGAACAGAAAGTTTCTGGGCATAAAAGTAAAATGAGAGATTTTGACATTGTTGCTGGTTGATCATGACCAAGAAAACATGGCTAAATACATCAAAGAGATTATTAGTTAATCCAAAAGACTCACTGAGCTTTTTAGGCTAGTGGGGATGGTAAAATATGAAAGTACACTTGAAAATATTAAGTCAAAAGACATCACATATCAAAAAGGAAAAAAGCAATGTGATCTGATGTGAGAACGTGGAAAAAAAAAAAGAAAGAAAAATCAACCTTCAACTCAAACTGAGATTGTGTGTTTAAAAAGTGAAAAAGTAAAACTGTGGCAAGAGCTATAGAAGATTAACATCTCCGTGCTTGGCCTGAAAGTGAAATATAATGAAAATGCAATGTAATAATGAATCACTAAAATATGATTTCATGAGGCCAAAAACATAGTCAAGAATTGTAGGTGAACTCTTACTCACAACCATGAAGCAGCCTGGTATATGGACCAAAACAAATCTATAATATGAGTGAAAGCAACCTGTTGATATTGATCAGTTGTTGTTGTGTCTTTCGGCTTTTGCCAGTTAGGGGTCGCCACAGCGGAACTCCGGTCAGCTAATGATTGGTAGTTGATTTTTACATGCCGAGTTACCAGCCCTGATGCACAACCTTCAATGAAGGTACGCCCATTCACACGTCTCCACAGAGAAGACGCTCTAGCTGAGAATCGAACAGGACAATGTCTTACTGTGAGGCGACAACTCTACTGCACTAAAAGAAAATATTTCAAAACCAAAATAATTGACAATAATAATAATAATAATAATTAAATAAAAATAAAAGATTTATAAGCATGCTACAGAAAGAAGAGGGATCACTAAGAGGCAAAATAAATGATCTGTGTGGTCCTAAGTTTATAAAAGGAAAGGAAAGTCTGTCCATAAATGAAATTTCAGTAAGTCATCTATCAACTAAGACACAACCAATGGAACAAAACAAGAGTTTCAAGCAGTCTGACATCTTAGAAGACATAAAGAAACATGCCACAACTCAATGGAAGAATTTGTAAACTGGAATGATAGTCTTTAAGTCTGGTGTAACTTAAAAGGTAGATTAATGTGATTAATCAAAAAGAAAGGCATGTGAATTGGAGAAAGGAGAATCAAAACTGTAGTCAGAACGCACCACGCTATTTACACATGATAACTGTGTGCCTGTATCCACATATACAAAATGGAGGCTACACTGAGCAAAGCTGTGAGTGCATATATTACCAAATATTGCCACAACTGGAATTATAGCCGTATGCTAATGAATGTGTGGGAAATCTGATTATGGCTAAACAGTAAAAGAGTAGTACTATGCTTTATGTGGAGAGGAAGGTGATTCCAAAGATGCTGTATTCTCTATGATACATGTCAAGCCCTCCAACATGATCTGTTGGTGTTGCAAAAGAGATTTACATCTCATGAGTCAGAGTTTATGCCCCCACTGGACTTGTAAATGTGCAGTAGATCTGGCAGGACAAGGTCTGTTGAGGCTATGTATGTGAGGCAGAAATTCTGACAACCTTTTTCATTTTGATGTAGGCCCTTGAGTTTCTTAGTAAGAAAGCATTGTGGGCATTCAAGTTGTGTGAAATGTCTGGACAGGTTCACACAGAAGGAGGTATTATATGCAATGATTGGCCTGAGGAGTGCAAAATGCAGTGGAATGATCACACCCATTGACCTGAGTGCCATATCCTTAGTAATACGTTTTGTAATAAAAAAGGACTTTCTTACAACAGTGAATATGTGCTGATCAAAGGAAACTTCATTGGCTACATAGGTTCCCAGGTCCATAATTACTGGCTCAATTTACCTGAGTGTGTTGTCAATATAATAGTTACAGCTGACTTTTTGCTTGCTGAAGGTTACGAATATAGATTTCTTAGCATTCAGTTTTAGTCCTTTTTTAACACTGGCTTTTTTTTTGTGGGAAAGGACCTCTTAGACAATATTGGTGTCCTCTGGAGAGTGTATGATGGGCACCAACTTTGTAGTTATCTGCAGACTTAGTTAGATATAAACCCTTAACAGAGCTTTGATCTCTGAGAAGTAAATACCAAAGAAGAGTGGCCCAAGGACTGAATCTAGGAGTACACTGCTAGTAGCAGGTCTTTTGGAGTAGGTAAAGTAGTCTACTCTAATTTCCTGGGTCTTGTTTGTCAAACAATTTGCTATCAAATAAACATAAGGTTGACATTTAGCTGGGTTAATCTACTATTCCTGAATTGCATGCCTTCAAGAGACCTACATATGTGGTGTGTTCTGATTTGTCCTTACCCATTGCTTAAGTATGCTATTTGAAAAAGATCTAAACCAAACAATTAAATGTCAATAACGGTTTTGGTTCATACCAGTTATTTTTTGTTACTTTAGTCTCAATTTCATTTATGACTTTGTCTTTACAAGTATAAAATGCTAAATACTGTAGCAAAACTGATTTGCAGTTTCTGTTATAGGTCAGTTTATATGGCAAGTTTCATTTTTTTTTTTGCAACTCCAAAATCTTCCAACAAGATTCCCAATTAAGTGTCATAAAGCATAGAAAACATAAAAACCTTTTAAACTTGCCTGCCCCTGACAGTAATATTAAGTATATCTGAATGTAATATATAAAAGCCTAAGATTAAGTACCTTAACCCATAATGGTATCTGTTGTGCACTGTTAATACAGTAGAGGGGTAATGTATTAAAATTATTTAGGTACAACCCATTGATTCTCAACCATAGAAACTGTAAGTATTTCCACCAGCCTGACCCTTGCAATTAAAATCCCTGCTGTAGTGTGGGGTATGTGTTTAAGTGTGCACAGATGGTTTATATTTTATATGATATGGAAAGTTAACTCATTTCTTTGAGCATCCCAACACAGCAGAGAATTCCCAGTATCCAGCTTTGGATGTCCCTAGAAAGGTATTTCTAAACTTGGGAATTAAGTATTTTAGATAGTTTACCATCACATGTTATTGTTTTATGTAATAACATTAGACAATTCTACATCTTAAAGGAAAATTACAATTTGGGTCTCAAAAATGTGTTTTTTTTTCAATGACTATTTGTATTTTAAGCTATCTTAATGCAGCAAGACCACTCTAAGTGCTTAAAGTTTTACCACAAAATGGCCATCATGGGGCCTTCCATTCTAATGTGGCCTGGTTTTGCCTTTGTCTTCTGGTTCCCTTAAATAATTTCAAGTTTCATTTTATGAGTCATGTTAATAGAATGAACTGTGACCCCCACTCCATGTAAAGAGTATGCCAGTAAAGTCAAAGACATCTCTCATAACTTCTACAACCTGGCTACTTTTCAAGTTTTGCCTGTATTACATTGGTTTGTGTTGTTCTCAGAAATGTTCCAACTTATTAATAGTACCTGTAAATAATCAGATAAATAAAATAGTTGATCTGCAGCTTTTTTTCCTAAGGCTATCAGTCTGTAGTCCATCAAGTAATGAAAGACCCCCGCATTCTTCCTGAGAGGTCAAAGCTATCACTGTAATCCAGGAACTGTGACTGACAGTTAATGTACAGAGTATTGCATTTTTTTGTCATGTATTAAAGGACAAAGACAGCTCCTAAATGCTTTATCCCATGCATGGGTCCTCTCAAATTGTCTATGGTATGATCATAGTAATTCTCTTTAGAGGAAATATGTAATTTCCAACCATGGGATGGGTAAGGCCAATGTAACACCAAATGAGATAGGTTAATCTGAGCACCAAAATGGAAACTGGCCAGACTTAAAATGGCCTGAAAGGGCAGTTAGTCTTGCACTTATCTATGAACCTGTGGCACCAGGTACATCAGAGAACTTGGAAGAGACATGCAAGCTATTTCTCATGTTCACATGTATCTGCACTGGGTTAGGGAATGTGTATTTTTCATGGATGCTGTAGAAATGTGTTTTATTTATTCAAATGTATTCATTTGTACTCCTGCCATGCTATCTCTACTGATATAATAATACAGCACAATGCTGCTTTAAAATGTATACACCATTTTATTCTTGAATTTGTGTTATGTCACGAGCTGTTTCTTTTTAGTGAGGCATAAATATCTTACTGTATTGGCATTTTCTGCTTCTGTTGTTTTATCACTACTCCTTGATTTGTTACATTGTAACGTTGCAACACTTCACCAAAACCATAATCCTGGAATATGACAAATTAGTAATTATTCTCTTTGTTGTGCATAACACTGAAATATTGCTGTCTGTAATGATATTTCACTTACAGAAAAGAATATCTCTAAGTGGATAGTTGTTGTACAACACTGCATTTTTTTCATTCTTTTTTAATTAATAGCAGCTGCTAACATCAACAAGATTTAAGACTTGTTGTGTAAGACTCTGGGCAGAGTACCTGAAAAACTAGATTTCCCTTTGTCTATGATATGTCCTGCTGACAGAGACAAATTCCTCCACCAAAGATTACAAACATTTAAACTTAAAAGTATGTGGGCTTTTCCCTCCTTTGATTGCAAGGCAAAAAATGGAAGTTGTATAAAGTACAGACTGGTTTCTGGGAACCAAATCATCCTGGAACCATATTGCAGAGAGAAAAAACACCAAGGTTCGGGTAAAATGCAGGTGCAAGTGGACCTTTCCTTTATCGAAAGCTGAAAGTGCCTTGGTGAACAGACAGGCGGTCTTATTTGAAGTGCTATCCAATAGTTCCATTTCTAACTGAGCCTATTAAATGTTCTTGTGTTAAGACTGTGTCTGTTGTTCTAGTTGCTTAGTCCTTAAAGAATTCCAGGATGAATTTTATCAGTCATGAGTGTCCTGCGAACCTCTACTTACAATCCTTTCTTTCAGTAAGCATTTCTTTGTTTTGTTTTATTTTGTTTGTTTGTTTGTTTGTTTGTTTGTTTTAATTTCTTTGTTGTTTCTTGTGGTAATTTACCTCTGCCAAGTTTTATTTGCTTTGATTTCAAATAAGTCCACTTTTAAGCTACCTTAGCCATGTTTTTCCATGGACATCTAAGTATCTCACTGTACTTTTTGAATGAGACTAATTGCTGTACCTGTTGATAGTGCAAGGCTGGGTTTAGTTGATTTATGTATTATTGTGTTCTTTTGGACAGTATAGCAATCCTGTAATGTTAGTTTACCCATGACCAGACTGATTTATGCATATGAATAAGTACAGATCAGTGTGAGTAGGTAATAAATCACCATACCTCCTTCACTCTCCTTTTGTCCCGTATTACATTATTTATGTGTGTATGTGTGTTTGTGTGTGTGATAATACGCATTTGTGTGCATTTACCTTTCATTTTTTTGTTTTTCTGTGTTTGTATCTGTACTATTTTCTTCTGCCAGTAACTATTAGCAGGTCTTCTCCATACTTTGCATCGTAGGGCATTGTACAGGAGCTTAGCTCCTTCATGCAAAGTTGTAGATCATCACACAGCACAAGATGGACTGCAATTCCTCCTATACTATGCTCATAAATGCTACTACTCAGAAGCACTGTCAGACTCTTTCTGTCAACTGCAACCTAAGAATCTTGTATCAGACTGGTAGTGTGCATCACTCTCCCATATAACATTTGAACATCCCCTTCCTTAAGCACAGGTACCTCTTTCACAACACCCTTTTCACATTAATATACTTCATGGCTAGGTTGATCTACAACATTTACACTGTAGAATTCACTTTGCATTCCATTGTCAAATGAAACCCCGCTTTTGGAGATAACACTATATTAAGACTATTCAGCATCTGTTCTCTGAGTTAATGGAACTCATCTCCAGTAGTGCATGGTGCCCGACTCCAGTTGTGGATGTAACCCACCTAGAAGTACATGGAACCACCACCATTAGTGCATGAAGCATGTCCCTGATTACCAGAGGTATAGGTAGGCCATCTACAGCCTATGGCAAGGCCCTCATTTGGCATTCCCTCCCCCATTATCACCACCTCTAAGTCGTAGACTAATAAAATGCCAAGTCAGAAATGAATGCAGTATGAGTGATAGCTATGTTATTCAGAATTGTGAGGCATCAATTTCTTCATTTTGTCACTGGCACATCTAATAGGTGAAAAAGGTCTTGCAGCAATCCACTATCAAAGTTAGACACAGAAAATAAAACTAAATCACTGGAGCAGGGTTGAAGATGAAGCAATTACAGAGACTAGATACATAAGTAGTGCTATTACGACTAAATGCATACTCAAGATGTACAACATTAGTTCTTGATAAAACAATGTCAGTGGTGCAATAGGTAGCACCCTCGTCTTTGGTGCAGAAATTTGTTGGTTCTGTTCCTGCATTGGGTAGATGGACTGCTGATACTGCAGTGCAGTTCAAGGGGTGGTGTTGCACTCCTGAGTGTGTCACTCATCTGATGAGACCTTATACCAAGACTCCCTCTACCTGAGTTGGTGGTAGTTCAGATGAATATAAAAGATCCTGCAACATCTATAGAAAAGAATAGGGGAAGTTCCCCAGTTCCCTGGCAAATGTCCCCTACTAGTATAAATACCATCTTAGGTCTCCCCTGAAATGAGGCTACTAGCCTAATGGGACTATCCCAGTTAACAAAAATGATATTTAGATAGCTACAAAAAATGCAGAATAGCAAATAAGGGTAATAGTTTGCCTAAGCAAACAGGAAAGTGATTTGGAAAATGCATTTGGGATACATAACTACCAACATAAAAACAACAAATGTCTGTGTATGAAAGTATGAATTATCCATATGTTAAAGAAGGAAAAAAGAGGTGTATTCAAAACTTGGGAAAAATAGTGAATGCAGGGAAACACTGAATAGGAAAGACAGACAGTGTAAAAGGAAGTGGCAATACAGTCAGAAAAGCAACTATCAAAAGTAATGAAAAAACAGGCAGTTATAGGAGATGAAACATGTTATACATATGCAACTGCACAGTACATATGGGGGAGGGATGAGCAGCTGCTGCCAACTTGCCCATCCTGCTGCAAGTTTGCTTTACCCAGGGACTGGAGGTGGCCATGACTTACCATTTGCATGGCATTTAACTGAGCCCTAGATGTTGCACCCATGAGGCATGAGCCAATATGCGTGCAGTACATATCTGAGTGAACATGATGTGGTAGACTTCCCTGTGGCTGGCAGCATGCAGTGGTGCTCAGACAGATGCCATGAGTAAATCAGGGGGCTTCACTAGAGAGGGCTATGTCTTGCAGCTCAGGGGTTAGAGCACAGGCAAAATAAACCAGGGTTCAAATCTCTTAGAGCACAGGCAAAATAAACCAGGGTTCAAATCTCATCAAGGCATGTCCTTTACAATGTATAAGAAAATTGGGAAAGGCATTTTGTGTCCCCAATGGTTTAGTGGATTGTTCCTGGTGGTCTAGTGACATGGATTCAGCACTTTCACTGCCACAGCCCAGGTTTGATTCTCAGTAAGGGAAATGAGTTGGAGGTTGTTACGATGTTAGTTGGGTGTTGGTAAAATTGTTAAAGTGCTTATCTCAAAGGCACAAGGTACAGGGTTTGATTCTCACCTTTGCAATGAAAATTGACTAAGCTTAAAATGGCCTACAAAGGCAGCTAGCCTAGTACTTACCTATGAACCTACTGCATAAGAATAGTAAGCTGGCCTATTCTCTACCACCGCCCTCTTGCTTTTTGGTAACAAAATATGCTGATAGTATTACCAATACTTTAATCAAGAAAAAATTTGGCTACAAGGCTCTTGCCTAGCCTGTGCATGCATTGCTTTTGACCCACAGAATCAATAAGACAATTATTTGCTGTTAGAAGAGCCACTAGGCCTGTCCTGATGAGGAAAAATGCATGCCATCATCAAATTTCTTTGATTTTACATGTTATGAATAAAAGATAGTTTCATGAACAGGCCCAGTTTATATATATATATTTTTTATGAGCAGAAAATATCCCTGAAGCACAGTAGACAGACCACTCCACTTAGCCAACAAGATGATCCACAACCTAAAACCCCATAGGTAGCCCACTCCCACCCTATATAGTTGCATTTTATGTGTGCTGATATTTAAATGCATTACCATTTTATCTATAGATCCATCACTGTTAACTTCCGTATTTTACAGTTTGACGCCAGCATCATTGCTTGATTTTCTTCTCTCTTTTCATTGCCTGTTTTCACCAACCATCCAAACTTTGACCTCTCCTGATGGAAAGTAGCCTGCAAACCTCTAGGAGTTTCTCCAACTAGTTCCAAACTCAGTAACAGAAAAGGCTATTATACAAGCACATTTACATTGCAACTAGCTGAAGGGCTATCAGTTGCCTTTCATGTCTCAGTGGAATTTTCATGTGTTTTTGAGTAATGTGGCAATTTCCATTTTTTTACACCAAAGATTCCAGGGGCCAGATTTCAGAAGAGTTGCTCTCAGTTTAAGTCAGCCCCGATTTTGAAAGACTTGCTCTCAGTGTATATGACTTACTTCGGTGTAAGGCATATCTATTGGCAGGCTTACTACTGGGACCAGAAACACCTGCTCTCAGTCTGCTGTCAGTGAAACTATGGTCACTTACACTGACATCATTTCTTTTGGAATCAAGCCCATATTTATAAAGACAAAATTGCAAAATTTCTAGTTTACCAGTTCAGCGGTCCTAAAGTGAAGTCAGGAGTGCAGACAGGGTAAACTCAATTCTGTCCAAACTTTAGTTAACAATTTGCATTGCTCACCAGGAATTCCGTGTTGCTGTCTACAAAAACCAAGTTAATACAAACTGTTCATTCTCCATCTATCTCAGAAGAACTCTGGTCTGAATGTTACTAATTACCATTTACCAGTATTTTTTACTCACGCATGTGTAGATTTTTTTTACTCACGTTCAGATACAACTGTCTGCACTTGTATGGTTAATTGTGTTGCTGCTTGCTAAATGAATGTATGATACAAGTTTTATTGTAATTTAAGTCTTGAGTAATAATGGAAATTGTTATGGAGTTCTCTTCTACAGCTCTTGGAGTTGGCTGCCTTCAGTAGTTGCTGTTGTTAATGTATTACTGCATCCCACTGGTTCCTCCGGGAGAATAATTGGATATTGTGCACTGGTCCCTCACTTACAAGTATTAGTACAGTAAGCACAATTAAAGACAATTTGGTACTCTTCTGTAATCCAGTGTGATGCAGTCTGAGATCACCAGTCCCACATATCAAATATATATTTTAATTTATTTATAATGAGTGACTTAAACAGTATAGGCAAGACATTTTGTCTGTTGTCTGCTATTCTAAAAAAAAAAAAGTCAGTGACAGACTATTATTTTAAGTTTCAATATTGTTTCTGGGTTTCTCTTCAATTTTCCCCAGGAATTCCTTTCTCAACCCTATGCATTTATGTCTGACTTTTAAGGAGAGCAATCTGTAGCCCTTTTCAACTTGGTGAGGGTATTTTCTTTCACACCTTTTTTTCCTAATTGTTTTCCTCAAGCCCCCTTTAGTAACTCTGATCTCTTGATTTCCCCATTGCAGTTATACGTATTTTTCCAGTTTTCCTTTTTCAGCCGTGTTTATTTCTATATTTAAATTATGCCTAAAGATCATATGTCAAAGTATCATAGGTTCATAGGTAGATACTAGGCTATCTGCCCTAGGGCATTTATAAGCCTAGCCAGAGTGTATTTGGCTTCCGCCTCCCTATTAGATTAGCCTACTGTGCCTCTGTAAAGTAGGTCACAGAAGGTACCCTTTTAAGATTAGTTTACTGTGCCTCTGTCTAGCAGGGACACAGGAGAGATCCCAGGGGTGAATTTGCAATTTCCCATCCACGCATCCAAATTTCGCTTGAAGAGGGTCAGCGAGGGGCTATGTCTAACATGAATTGGGATTCTATTCCAGAGTGAGGGGAGCCTCTGGGAAATTAATCTGTCCCTCCATCATGTCCTATTTATTTTTGTGCTGAAGTTTAGGTACCTGGAGCGTGTAGCTCTAAGGGACTTGGATTTTTTGAGGTGGAGCATGTCCATTAATTCTGGGTTTGACATGGCTTTGTACGTCAGGCATAAATCGCCTCCTAGTAGGCGATAAGCAACTGAGTAGAGCTGGAGTTTCTTTAGTCGAGCTGCATAGGACATCTGTTTGTAGCCCATGATCCTCTTGGTGAGGTACTTTTGGGGTCTCTCCAGTTGCTGCAGGTGTCGGGTAAGGTACATCCCAAAAGGGGCATTGTATTCAATTATGGGCCTGATGAGTGACGAGTAGAGGGGCACAATGACCTCTCTTGATCTAGATGTGAACCCTTTTGTGATAAGGTGGGCTATATAGAAGGACTTTCTAACCACTTTGGCAACATGATTATCAAAGGAGAGATTACTATCTACGTTGGTCCCCAAATCTCTAATTACTTCTTCCGTACTTAATGGATTACCACCTATGTGGTAATTTGTGGGCCCCTTGTTTTTCCCAAAGGGGATGACTATGCACTTTTTAGCATTTAGCTTGAGGCCGTGGCTCTGGCACCAAGCATCCGTCTCTGTGAGACCCTTTTTGAGGATGCTTGTGTCAGCTGGAGATTCGATTATGGCCCCCAGTTTACAGTCATCTGCGAACGTTGTCAGCCATAATCCCCCCATGTTAGCCTGAACCTCAGAGAAGTATATACCGAACAAGAGAGGTCCTAGAACTGAGCCCTGTGGGACGCCACTTGTAACTGGTTTGGATTCGGACATGGCACCTGTGATTCTGACCATGTGGGTTCTATCTCTGAGCCAGTTTGCAACCCATCTTGTGATATAGGGGTTGATATTTAAGCTGGTAAGCTTATTTATGATGCCCGAGTGGGGTATTGTGTCGAAGGCTTTTGCGAGGTCCAGGTAGGCTGTGTAGACTACCTTGCCCTCATCTATGGCTTTGGTAACGGTTTCAAAGAAATCAACTAGGTTTAAGAGGCAAGATCTGCCCTTAACAAAGCCAAATTGGGTAGGATCCAGTGTCTGGAGGCTCCCAATGTCTTTGTTTATGAGTTCCATGATAATACGCTCCATAGCTTTACAGACCAGACTAGTCAGGCTTATGGGGCGATAGTTTCCAGGGTCCGTTGTGGCACCACCTTTGTGGAGTGGGACCACTGTAGCTGTACGCCATTCTTTGGGTACATATCCTGTAGTAAGGCTAAGTTTGAACAGTGACAATGTGAGGGTTCAGTTCTTCTTGGAGCTCATGTAAGACACAGCCTGGGACACCGTCCGGTCCCATAGATGCTGTTTTTTTGCTTTGGAGAGGGCAGCTTTCACCTGTGCATCTGTGATGTCAGGGAGGTTACATTCAGTTGGGACAGGCGTTTGCTCCTTTGGTGGGGGGGGAGGAGTTTGCGCTGAATCTGTCTGCCAGGATGTTGGCTACGTCTGTAGGTTCGGTATATTTTGTACCGTTATGCAACAATTCATAGCATATCTGGGAGTTTCTGCCCATGTTCCTGACATAACTAAAGAAGGCCTTGTGATTATCTTTAGTGTCTAGGGCAATTTCTCTTTCGAAACTGGCCTTTGATGAATTTATGAGGGATCGAAGTTTCTTGCTAATACTGATCAGAGATGCCTTCACTTTTTGGGATTTTGCTTTGTCATGTAGTAGCTTCCTCCTTCTGTTGTATAGCTTATTTATGACCGGGGTCCACCAGACCGGTCTCCTGTTTTTGGAGGAGTGAGTCTTGGTTTTATTTGGGATAGCACAATCCATGCATTCCTGCAGGTGCTCATAGAATGCATTTGTAAAGGATTCTGTGGATTGGGCTGTATTATCCTCTGACCCAGGGGCTTTGAAGGATTCCACCTCAGTCTTGAGAAGTGCAAAGTTGGCTTTTGAGAAATTCTTTACAGTGATTTCCTTGGCTGGGGGTGGGGACGGGATATGGATGTCCAGGGAAATTTGTTTATGGTCTGATCTTACCAATGAGGGGTTTACCTCTGGTGTGGAACATAGAGTCCCCATGTTGGGATGACCAGGTTCAATATGTTGTTCCCTCTTGTGGGAGTGGTGACCAGTTGTTCCATTGTGTTAGAGTTTATAAATTTAAGGAACCGTTGGGCGAGGGTGTTTGGGCTTGAGTAGTTTTCCCAGTCAATGTTTGGGTAGTTGAAGTCACCCAATAACATAGTGTTTGGAGAGATCTTCATATTCTCCAGTGTTCTCAGGAATGCCAAGTGGGGTTCCTGTAATAGGGAGGGTGTTCTGTAGCAGGCTACAAACTGAAAGGCAGTTTTGCCCGCTGTTAGTTGCACACGGATGGTTTCCGATGCGTCGTGCAGTGCCACTAACCTGGAGGTGTAGGTATCTTTGATGAATATAGATACTCCCCCTCCTTTTGTGCTTTGGTCCGAGTTTTGGGGCCGAAACACATGGTATGAGTTATAACCTGGTAGTGCTGGGGTGCTCCCAGGAGGCTTGAACCAGGTTTCTGTTACTGCACAGACATCAATTTTCTCCATACTGAGGAGAGTCTCGAGTGCGTGCATCTTGAGGTTTGGACTTCTGGCATTGAGTAGCATTACCTTTAGTTTTATCTTTGGGTTGTCTAAGGAAGTGGGTTTGCCCTTTGAGCCTTGCCTAAAAAAGGCACTATGGGGGTGGCAAGAGCCTTGCCAGTATACGAAAGCCTAAGAGTGACAGGTGCAAGCTGTCCCTAGTGAAGCAACGTGGCTTGACGAGCATGTCATTCCAGGCTGACAGACACTGGATCCCCTTTGAATGACATCAATACTTCAGCCAATTGTTGAAACTGATAATTTTGTCTTTATACTGTGGCATCATTCTTGGTGAGGGCAAGATGGTACTCAAGGTCAGGGACATACCAGCCTGGGCTACATGATCAGAGAGCTCCTCTATGTCTCTTTTCATGTAGTCCAGGGAGGTACGTCTCAGGTCATTCACACCAGCATGGACAATGATGGAGTCATACTTGTACTTGCTTTGGAGTGACCTGAGTGCTTGCATTATGTGGCTGATCCTGGCACCCGACAGGCAGCTTACAGTGACCTTCTCCTTGTTCAGTCTGGTGAGTAGGACATTAGTGTGCCGGACAATAGAGTCCCCTATAACAAGTGTATTTGGTGTGTTGTTTGGCCTTATGGGCTGTGACTGTGAGGCACACTGAGTTTGTGAGATATGTGATTTGCGGGTATTGTTGAGGGGTGGCTGTTGCTTGGATATCTGCTTAGGAGGTCTTTGCTGTTTAGGCAGATTTTTATTTAGAGCCTCCGAGTATGTTTTTGTGTGTTTATGTGTTGGGTATGCAGATGCAATAGGTCTGTGTGAGACTGGATTTGTGGTGTGAGTGGTTACCTTTTCCTCCAGACTGACTGTGCCATTCTTGGGTTGAGAAAGCTCTGCCTCCAGTTTGGCTGTGTAACTGCATCTCTCACATGTATTAGAGTTTATTGGAAGGAGGAGAGGGTTATCTGTGTACATAAGGCAATTATAACATTGCCTCAAAATTCCCAGATTCACCAGCTGGACTGGAGAGTAACCTTGAAACTGACCCTTGGACATACCAGATTAGTATAGGGAACTGTTTTTTTTTTACTGATCAGATTAGGGAAGGGAACTGATTTTTCACTTGATCAGAAAGGGCCAATCGGGAGTCTAATACTTATGAGAAGTCAAGGAGGGTGTATTAGTTAGTGTTTCCTTATAAGAGCTGAGCAAGTGCAGGGCTTTAGAAAGAGAATAGAGTGATTACTTTGAGAGTTTGAACAGTTCTAAGGGAAAAAGTGAAGAGCAGACTTTGTGGAGCATGGAATAGTTTAAACCTGTTTAGGCGGCACTGCCTGACGCTGCTCAGTGCGCAAAACTGCGCAAAAAGAGAGTTGTAGGGTTTTAAGAGAGAGAGATCAAGGAGTTTAGAACTGACCCAAAATGACCAATAAAACTACAGCTTCTAGGTAGTAACCACTCCTCCAGGGACAGGCAGGCTGTTCAGTGTTAACCACACCCACTGGTGAACACAGAGACTTCCCTTTAGCCCAAGCAAGCACTGGCCTTCTAGAAACTTCCAAACAGTTCAGAACAGCAAATCTGTAACTGAACTTTCTTAACTTTCAGAAAGCGGGAAAAAAGCAAGATTTTTTTTTGTTTTTTTTCTTTTTGTTGTAGTTTAAAGGTAGCAGAGATACACAAGCAGCAAAATAATCACAACAGTGCAATAAATGACCCCACACTTGAGTGCTAGGCCAAAATCAGGTAAAATGCAGTTTTTAGAGAAAAAAAAAAGATTTTATATTAAGTGCAACACAGGAAATGCAGTAAACAAGCTCTAGATATGTTCCAAGTACTGTTACTGTTACAGATATAAACTTTAGCAAGCCAGAAAATGCCAAAAAGTAGGTGGCAAAGCAGTAAAACTTAACAAAAAAATCAGAAGAAAATACTTAAAATCACAAAAGTGGCTCCTTTTCTTCTCTCAGTATTTTCTCCTCTTGGTAGGTGCTTCAGCAACAACTAGCAAGCCTGAAAAGGCACCAAAACCACGATGCAGCCTGGTTTTAAGAGAGAGATTAAGGAGTTTAGAATTGACCCAAAATGGCCAATAAAACTACAGCTTCTAGGTAGTAACCACTCCTCCAGGGACAGGCAGGCTGTTCAGTGTTAACCACTCACACTGGTGAACACAGAGACTTCCCTTTAGCCCAAGCAAGCACTGACCTTCTAGAAACTTCCAAACAGTTCAGAACAGCAAATCTGTAACTGTACATTCTTAACTTTCAGAAAGTGGGAAAAAAGCAACATTTTTTTTTTTTTTTCTTTTTATTGTAGTTTAAAGGTACCAGAGATACACAAGCAGCAAAATAATCACAACAGTGCAATAAATGACCCCACACTTGAGTGCTAGGTCAAAATCAGGTAAAATGCAGATTTTAGAGAAAAAAAACGATTTTAAATTAAGTGCAACGCAGGAAATGCAGTAAACAGGCTCTAGATATGTTCCAAGTACTGTTACTGTTACAGATATAAACTTTAGCAAGCCGGAAAATGCTAAAAAGTAGGAGGCAAAGCAGTAAAACTTAACAAAAAAATCAGAAGAAAATACTTAAAATCACAAAAGTGGCTCCTTTTCTTCTCTCAGCGTTTTCTCCTCTTGGTAGGTGCTTCAGCAACAACTAGCAAGCCTGAAAATATGCCAAAACCACGAGGCAGCCTGGTTTTAAGAGAGAGAGTTCCAAACTCCTTAATCTCTCTCTCTTAGTCGTACATTTTATTTGTGTCTGCAGCATGTGCTCATATCTTAGTTTGTCTTGCTTTCAGGCTGCTGTACTAAAACAACACACAACCATTTTGTTAGTACTAAAGTTAAGTTAAAGTTTAATTTCTAGTTATGTGTAAAATCTGGATAATTTGTGTGCTTTATATTTCCGAACATCATAATGTCTCAGTTAATGCAACATGAATCAGGAGACTGGAACAACATGAGAACAGCAGTATTTATTTTGTTTTATTTCATTAACACCTTCAGAGGGGAATAGTGCTTGCCATCATATATCATTCCTACAGCTCTTGTTTTAGTAGAGTATTTAAGTAAACATGCAATAGAGACACGTATAAAGGATGATTTTTTTGTGTTTTTTTTTCCTCATCACCTTTTAGGTACTTATTTCACACTCTGCAAGGCACATTTGCATGGTCTCCCTTAGTCAAAGCCAAACTGTTGGATAAACTTTGTCATGATAGTCGTGACCTAGCAATCAAGCAGTGGAGAGAACAAAACTACTTGAAGTCAGCAAGGCATGCATCTGAAAATGTGTCACTAAATGACAGTGGTCAAGTAACACCAAATTTGGAAACTATGCGCTTTTATGAAGTATTATCAACTCCCCGTTCTTTACATATGAGTAATGAACTCCAAGGACCAAATTCACCAATGAAAGGAATACTTCATTGGCCTGATCATTACAGCAATAGTGGTACCAGTAATTTCATGTGGAATGGGAAGCAAACAGAAGTAGTCCAAGCAATGGCGGGAAGCACATCAAAGGGAAAATACACAAATAGACATAATACAAAGAATAGCCTGCCTAGTGTAGAACAGCCTGAAAAAGATGAACCGTGTGATGATTATGATGATGATGGTGATGATGAAGAGGAGGAAACTTCCTGGGCAAACCATCAAAGATCCATTAGTGTAATCACAATATAAAATGTGGTAGTTTATTTAACTGTGACTCGTACCTGGTGTCCCATTACATCATTTGGTTGTTTGTTTGAAGTACACAGAACAGAGTGAGATGCTTGGAGGCTTAAATAACTAAAAATTTGGTTCATGGCTGAGACACAGAGATAGTCAGTGCCATAGCATTTCTGGCTAAGTTTATAGTCTGGGTGAGGTTTCTTTCTCTGGTAACTTCATTAGGATGGGGCCATATTTTGGGTATTTGGAACATAGACTGGGTTAAATTCAAACTGCCATATCTTCCATCATAGCATGGAGAGACTGTCTTGAGGGTTAACCCTCAATACTGAATTGGAAAGTTATTGTTCTCAGTAACCAGTTTTCCCATATTGGGAGTGAGTGGAACAGAACAAAATATTGTTTACATTAAAGCTTATGTTTTAAAGCTGTGACATTTATTTTATGATTTAGAATGTGCAATATTTTTGTTCTCTTGCCAGATTCTGCCAAAGACAATGTTTGATAGGCAAAGCAAAAATGTTTAGTTTGCATCATGAGTAAACTGAACATTATTTTTTACTTTACGTCACACCGGTCAAGTAAGAAAGCCAAAGGCAGAGAGAACAGTAAAACATTATGTTTTTAATTCAGACTACATATGGAAGGTTAAACAAAAATATATCATTTTAACCAATAAGTAAAAATTATTATTTCTGGGATGTTACTTTTATTGTGGAATAGAATTTCACAATTTACACATACTAGATAGATTATAGCAATCCCATATCTAAGTTATATTTTATTGGCAAAAAGGTTGCCTTGTTTTTCATTAATGCAATCTAAACTTTAAATACGTTTTTTTAGGGTCATTCACTGACTTGTACAGCATTAAGATAAAGTAACTAGTAATTTGGATGAATATGTAATACCTCATTCCATCCCAGCATAACTGAATATGACGCTTTCATACTACTGTCGAATTTACTGAAAGGAAAAAAATTATTCTATGGTCATTATGAATGCTCTTGTTTTAGGTATTCAAAATACCACAGGTCAATGCACACTGGCGTTATCAGTGTTTGTCCTTGAAACAAAGAGCAGTGTATTTATTCCTGGCTGGTTTAATGCATATATGTATTCTCCCAGTTACATGAAAAACTGAGTGTCTTCCAAAAATAGTATATTTTTAAACCTCCTTTGGAATTTTAATGACAAATTTATATATTTTTCTAGTGTCTGTAGATTATTAATTTCCCAACTTCACTGCAGTTAGAGTCTTTAGTAGAAAATGTAGCAAAAGCTTAGGAAAGTCAACTAGAAGGAAATTTCTTGCACTAAACAGTGACTGTAGTGTGCCAGTAATCTAAACCTCCTCACTGGGGATTTGGAGATTAAATACCTCTGTGAATGTTATGTATTTTCTCCCTTAATTTTGCCATTTTTCCTCCTGTTTCAGTTTATCTTATCATTCAACTTTGATGTCTGCCTTTGTTTGTGTTCTTTTACCATTCAGTTGTTTAAAGTGTTGGTGTTTCTTTTTGAACTCTGTTAAAGTGTTTTCTTTTTTAGGAACATTTAAGACTGCCTCTCTGCAGACATGCTGTTCAATTCTTTCTTTGATCATTTGTAAACATTCTCCCTTCCAATTAGAAAAAGCTGATAATAACATTCATGTACTATGACTGTTTGTAAGAGACATTGTCCATTCTGTTATTTCAAGCTAAAGTTAAACCCTTTGCTTTTGGTCTTGTCAGCAGTCATGCTTGTTTTCACTGTAATACAAATGCATTCTGTGCAAAGAAGCTGCCAACATGTCTGTAGTGGGAAACGTGCATTGTTACCGCACAACTGTTTGTGTATCAGGGAAACCCTATTGCATTTGAACTAAGAGCGTATTACTTTTACAGCCTTAGGAATTTCTCAACAGAAATGAAGGACTCTTCTGGATGGCTAGTCATGTTTGAGAACTTTGGAAAGTGAAGGAAATTGCCACAGTAACGATTTTAATTTGTTAAAATTGCCAGGCATGGTTTTCTATCCAGTAACATGTTTGAAAAGAAGTTTAAAATGTCCATGGGACTGAATAAAATGAATGAATGCTCCGTCATGAATTCTGACTTTGCTTCTTTTTGTTTTCTAGTTTTGAACTGAAATAGTAATTTCATTATCTCTACTGCAGTCATGTTAGCTTATGCAATCACTGTTCTCTGAAAATCTTGTCATTTTTGCCTTTTGTCGTTTTTTTTACATAAATGTATGATGTCACTCACAGGTGTATGAGCTACCTAACAAAATATTCCAAAGTGCTGTATACATCAAAAACATATTGTTATGCTCTTTATATGCTCTGGCATTTTGTTAAAATGATTAGAAAATGGGCAGATACAAAAAAACAACACCCTCTTGGAGAACGTGCTCTCCAAGAGGGTATGAGGAGATCCCTGTACCTAGTTGGTGTCTTCATGGCAGTATATTAAACTGCTGTGTAGCATGGACAGAGTCAGGAAAATGAAATGGCTCCCATCTTGCTTTGTGTTCACAAAATGCAAGTGCTTAGAGAGCATCATACAAAGAAACAAGTAAATAAATAAACAAAACTAAAAATATGAGTAATGAGCAATTGCATGAATCTGAGCTGCAGTTTTATTTTTTCTTTACAATCCATGATACTTAAAAAACATTTTGGCAAGTTCAGTAATATATATAAAGCAAAACCAATATAGCTGACTGCAGTACAAGGATTGACATACATTAGTGTGTGTGTGTGTGTGTGTGTGTGTGTGTGTGTGTGTGTGTGTGTGTGTGTGTGTGTGTGTGTCTGTGTGCGTGTGTGCGTGTGTGCATGTGTGTGCATGTGTGTGTGTGTGTGTGTGTGTGTGTGTGTGTGTGTGTGTGACCATATTTCATCTCAGTTTCATTCTTCAAGAGTTCTGGACAAAGCTGGAAGTCCATTATCAATCATTACAGTAGTGCTACCAGTAATTATGGTGGCGGGTTAACTTTAAGTCTTCATCCCTCTATGTTTTATATATACCAACTATTGAAACTTTTATATTTTGTCTGAACTATTTCTCTACCTAAATGTCTGCAGTTCCTGTAACATAGGATATAATTTATTAGCAATAATTACATTCATGGAACATGGCCAGGCTGAATTACCCTATTCCACCAGTGCAGGCCAGGAAACCAAAGCTTGACTTGTTGTCCACTTTCATCAGTTAAGATCTTATAGGTGCAAAGGAGATAAAATTCATTGTGGCAAAACAAAAAATCAACAATGATGCAAGTGCTTTATCTGCCAAACATGAATTTTTGCAATCAACAACATCATCGAATGCAATGGGTTTGAGTTATTTGAAAGCTTAAATAGAATGGCCGGACTCAGTAATCACGATTCTTTGTGGAAGCTAGATGATTTGGAAAACTGCCATCATTGCAACAACCTTCAACTCCTTGGTTTGATATAAGGCATGGAAGGAGAACATCTCAGACGCTTCTTGGAAAAGGCACTACCTACACTGCTTAAAGGTCATCATGAGATGTGTTTAGAGTGGGCTCACAGCCTGGCTTGACCTGTTCCCACATGGTCTCAGATGCTGAGGCATGTAATCATTCATCTGTTAAATTCTCCAGACAAAGAGCTTATTTTAGAAATTGTTACAAGAGGAAGGAATTTCTTCTGGGGCACAGAGTAGAGATGGTGCAAGACTTTTCAGTTAGTGCTAGCAAAAAGAAAAACATTTGCTGAAATACTGTCCTTATGTTGTAAAAATAGGATCTCAGCCTTTTTAAGTTCCAAGCCACCTAAGTAATAAGATACAAAGGAAGCAAACACTCCTGCTCTACCCTCAATTAGGCCCTCATATTCTTATAAAAAATATGCCAAAGGTACGCTTTTGTCACACTTGTTGGTCTGGGATTCCAATACGCTAATAATCTCCAAACCAGGTATCAGCACTCGAAAAAACAAATAAATGAAAAAACAGTGCCAGCAAACGTTCGAACTCCGTCCCAGCAGTTTATTGAAACAATGGTGAAGACAAATCAAACCAAGCACAAATTCTATTGTTAACGCTTTTTAAAAAACTAGAATCAACCTGCGTTTTCGTCCTTGCATATAGGACTTCATCAGACAACACTTTAATTAATTGGTACGTTTATATACTGAAAGAATTCAGTCTACTTATATAAATTATCCATTCACCTTACTTAATTATTTAAAACTTCCTATCACATTAGAGAATCTCATAAATATTAATGCCTTTCAGGGAAATACGTAAAAACAACAAATACATGAAATGTTTGCTCACATTTGCACTTATCAAAAACTAACTTAAAACATACTCATAAATAGTTTATAATATATAAAAATACAATAATTAATTCATACATTCATTAATAAATAATCATATAAATATTTAAATATCATTTAAAAATATATATATATATATAAAAACGAGCTTCCTAAAAGTATTTTATTCACTTTGTGTGTGTATAAATAAAAAGTGGTATATTTAATGAAATATTGCCCTCTAGTGTCAATTTTAAACATTTCATCAATTTTATCTATAATTTGTTAGCTCTTATTTTTAATAGGGGTGTTATGGTAAGGAAATCATTTAAACCAGGTTTAGTATTTGAATCCAAATAAACCTGCCACCATAATTCTTTCGATTCTAAAATTTCCTCCCATAGTCCACCCCTGATATCTGGCAAAATTTGATCAAGTACAAAAAATTGGAACCTATATTCAGGACATGTGGTTGTGTGTTTATATAAGGCATTTGTACTCTTCGCTTTCAGTATGTCATAATTGTGCTCATAAATTCTTCTTTTCAAACAACGTTCCGTTTTACCTATGTAAAACGACTGACATTTCTGACAAATAGCCACATAAACAATACCCTTACTTTCACAGTTGTAATAATTTCCACTTTTGAGCCATTTATCTCTACTTTCTATCTGTATTACTTGTTTATTAATGATATATGGGCACTGTTGGCATCTACCACATCTATATGTCCCATTCCTTCGTTGGTTTCCCTTAAGTAATTTACCACTACTTCTTTCCAATATTTTGCCTATATTTGGTGGATTTTTATACACTATTTTAGGTGCCATCTTAGTTATTTCTTCAATATCTGTTAAAGAGCTAAATTTATTCCATTCTTTTTTAAAAATTTCTCTCAATTTATTATTTGAATTATTATATTCCACTATCAGGCTCTTTGAGTAATTAACTTGTTCCACTTTGTTACTCACAATTTCTTGATTAATCATATCTATATTCCTCTGGGGACCCTCATTTGTATCTAAAATTGGTTTAAACCTATCTAACCTACCCAGCTCAACCTCTTTTCTTAAATTCTCTATGAAACTCATGGGATATCCTCATTCTAGAAACATATTTGTAAGAGTCTTACATTCTTCTTGGAAATCCTTCTCATCTGATGTCATCCTTGAGCCTCTTACAAATTGTCCCTTCACTATATTTTTCTTACTGTAGGGGGGGTGTGCACTTTCATAATGTAAATAGGAATTTACATATGTGTCTTTTCTATAAACCTTACTTTGAAATTTACCCTTTTCTTTATATATTTCTATATCTAAATATTTCAACTTTTCTTTGTTTACAGTATACGTAAATTTCAAAAATGTAGTCGTTTGGTTAATGTATTCCATAAATTCAGAAAATTTCTCCTGCGTCTCTACCCAAAAAATGACTATGTCATCTAAAAATCTGAAATACTTTATCCAACATTCCTTAAATTTACAATTAGCTATGAATTGCTCCTCCCATCTGGCTAAGACAATATTTGCAAATGTGGGTGCACAAACTATCCCCATCGCAACACCCGTCCTTTGTTGATAATATCCACCGTCAAACATGATGTAATTATATTTTAAGACGGTGTCCATTAGTGTCACACTTGCTATCTTGTCTTCCAAACTTAAACTTTCATCACTAAATATCATTTGTTCAAACATGTCCATACCCTCTCCAAAAGGAATACATCCAAACAGATCGATAACATCTATAGTGATAAACAATAAGTTATCCCTATACATATCTTGTTTAATTACCCCCAATAAGTTCCAGGAATCCTTTAATATTAAATTGTTTTTTAACCAGATATGTTTAGTTTTATAGTCGACAAATTTGGCTAAAGGACCCGTCTTGGCCCCTGCTGCCGAGACTATGGGTCTAAGGGGGGGGTTTGTCATATCTTTATGGATTTTTGGTATCCCAAAAATATAGGCTATCTTGGGTTTCTTAACCTCCAAAAATCTATAAGTTGTTTCATCAATAACCTTCTCTAACACCAAATTTTGTAAGATTATATCAATTTTTTGATAGCCTATATTAATTTCATTCAGGGATACCTCACCATACTTATAATTATCACTCAAAATGGAATTTAACTTTCCTTCATATAATATTTTGTCCATAATGACAATACCCCCACCCTTGTCTGGCTTCATTATTTTAAGTGAGGTGTTACTGCTTAAATTGTTTAAAACCTCCATCTCTTCTTTGTTCAAGTTATAATGAACCCAACCTTTGTTAGAATGTTTTCTAACTGAGCTAATCATTAAATTCTCAAAATTCTTGATTTGAGGGATCAAAGGGGGGTTAAAAATTGACTTTCTCTTTAAAACACCTTCGTTTATCCCTTCTCTTTTGATACCAGCCCTATTAGCCATGACTTCCAAATTAATTTTTCTCGTAAATAACTTGACATCTAAGATGGTACATGTGTCATCACTTCTCTTGTTAGGTATATATTTCAACCCTTTACTAAATAAAGAAAAATGATTAGGATTCAGAATGAGGCTGCTAAAATTATAAATAGTAAAATTATTATAAATGTGTTTCACTTCATCCTGTACTATTATTTCTTTGTTTGAGTCTGTATACTTATTTTCTAGGGTCGGGGCATCTACATGTATCTTCCCCTCCCTCTTCTCCCCCCCCGATTCTGAAAATTTCTACCATAATGAGAATTATTTACATACTCATTACTCCTTTCACCTAAAGGTGGGAATTCCACATCATAATCTTCACCATACCATCCATCATCCATTCCAGTCCCTTTTTTATATTCAAAAACTGTGTTATTAACATTATTATTCCATTTGCTTCTGAATTTTTTCACCCTATTTCCTTGATATACTGGTTTAGGGTAATTAGTGTGATTTTCATACTCCTTAACATCTCTATTTAATTTTAACAATTTACGCTGTATCACTTCTTCACACTTTTTATCTATTTCATTCCTTATTTGGAGGTACTTGTCCTTTTCCTCTTTAATTTCATGCAACAAATCTGTTGTGATACAAGTATCTAATAACTCAATTTCACTTTTCAACTCCATTTGCTTACTTTCATTTTCATTAATAATTAATTGAATAACCTCTAAACCACATTTATTAAACACATCTAACAAACATTTGTGAAAATGTGAGCCTATCTGCACATTATTAGGGTATCTGTATACCCTTAAACCCTTAGGGACTATCTCCCTTTTTAAGCATTCCCTTAAATAGGCATTTTCAATACTGAGTATTCTATATTTGGTTAATAAACTGTTAAATCTACCAAATTTCATACTATAAGATTCATCATCATAAATAACTTCTTCATTGCTAATAAAATTGTCAAATTGAAAGTCTCTTTGAAGCCATTCGGTAGTCGTTTTTTTATGTAAACTATTGTTATTAGGGGCAACAGTACCTTGTAAGCCTGTATTTGGCTTCGCTTTTCTTTTGGGTTTAGCACCCAAATCTTTACTGAAAGTGTTAGCCAGTTCCTCTTCCGTGGATCTATCAAGTAAGCAGCCTGTGGTGTCGTTAGGGTTAAACAAAGTACCAGTTTGGAGGTCGCCGGCTCCTTTATTGTCGCCGATAAGCTCCCTCTTCCTTTTCCCCTTAGGTTCCTCCGATTCAACGGCTTCTTCTACTCGGTCCACGAAACGCTTGCTTCCGCTGATAAAACTTGCACATAAAGGTGTTAGCAAGTCAATTAATTCGGTAAGTTGCCCTATAAGCCTCCTGGCTTGTCCTCCTTCCTCCTGCGCTTCACCGGACATCCTGCCTGAGCTCGGTTCCGAACGCTAACCCTTCCATACACAAATAATCTCCAAACCAGGTATCAGCACTCGAAAAAACAAATAAATGAAAAAACAGTGCCAGCAAACGTTCGAACTCCGTCCCAGCAGTTTATTGAAACAATGGTGAAGACAAATCAAACCAAGCACAAATTCTATTGTTAACGCTTTTTAAAAAACTAGAATCAACCTGCGTTTTCGTCCTTGCATATAGGACTTCATCAGACAACACTTTAATTAATTGGTACGTTTATATACTGAAAGAATTCAGTCTACTTATATAAATTATCCATTCACCTTACTTAATTATTTAAAACTTCCTATCACATTAGAGAATCTCATAAATATTAATGCCTTTCAGGGAAATACGTAAAAACAACAAATACATGAAATGTTTGCTCACATTTGCACTTATCAAAAACTAACTTAAAACATACTCATAAATAGTTTATAATATATAAAAATACAATAATTAATTCATACATTCATTAATAAATAATCATATAAATATTTATTTAAATATCATTTAAAAATATATATATATATAAAAACGAGCTTCCTAAAAGTATTTTATTCACTTTGTGTGTGTATAAATAAAAAGTGGTATATTTAATGAAATATTGCCCTCTAGTGTCAATTTTAAACATTTCATCAATTTTATCTATAATTTGTTAGCTCTTATTTTTAATAGGGGTGTTATGGTAAGGAAATCATTTAAACCAGGTTTAGTATTTGAATCCAAATAAACCTGCCACCATAATTCTTTCGATTCTAAAATTTCCTCCCATAGTCCACCCCTGATATCTGGCAAAATTTGATACGCTACTCAATAATTCTATGGATTCCTGCACCATCACAGATCACCACAAGCCAAACCAAATCCAGAGGGCAAAGAAGATTACACTATCTGAAAAGTTTGTGGATAAATAAACACCTGTGGTGGGCACTCCATCTAGTCCATGCATCAGCGATGCCCTGAATAAGGAAGTCCATTCTCAGAGAAATTAGCCCTTAAGGAAGTAGCCAGACAGCTTTTTGACATCCCATAAGAAACAGCTTTTCACCCCTCTTGGGTGAGGACTCATTGAGTTTACAGTCTACAGTTACAGCTCACTGTCTGTGGAGGTCATAGGATCATTTCCCTAATCTCCTCTTTCTGAAATTAAACCAATACATTCTTTACTAGTAGCTAAAATATCAAAGTAGAAAGCTAAGAAGACAAGCAGAAGAAAGTTCAAAAGGCTTTAAAAACATGACATTTAAAATGATGACATTTATTCTTTCTCAGGGAGTAAACCCTGACCATCTATTGATACTATGCATGTTGCAGTAATTTGAAATCTGACCAAATGATTTTGTTATTAGTATCACTAGATGCCTGTGGCCAGTGGATTTTAGTTTGTTTTAGGTCTAGGTTTGGATCTGTATCAGCTCTTTTGGGCTGTTAGTTGTTGATTGCACTAAATTAGTACTGCATTAACATTTATTTAGGAGGGATGTAATTATTTTTTTTAATGTTAATATTTCTGTAGTAAAAATGAAACTGGTTACAATGTGTTATTTTATTTTATATTATAAATAGTGTAATGATTCTCTTTGTCTGTTCTTACTGGTGTGGGAAGCTATTATGTTTTGTTGTTAATTCCTACAGTCACAGTATTAACTGAGAATGCAAGAGGCTTCAGTTCAAAAGTTAAATAGAATGTGTTAGAGATGTGGGTACACAAACTTCTAGTAAATGTATTATTTTACCACAAGCTTAAAATAAACAGAAAACATAGAATTTGTTTGGGGAATACCATATACTGCCCCTTAGTAACAAGCAAAGAGGGCTGTTGGGATCTTTCTTGGACAAATCCTGGGATGGACTTTGATAGACTGTGCTAAGCACAATGATGGAGGATGGGTCTCAGCTAATTTCCAAACTCAGGAGGAGGAAGTTACTCTAAGGTTAATTTATGGTCACTATCAAGATGATTCTTCTTTTTTGGGGCACTGTATATCACCTGTAGAAATACTCAAAACCTAGCATGCCTCAGCCCTTATACCAGAAGATTTTAATGTAGTGGTAAATTCAGTCATAGATAGGTCTAACCCTGCATTAATGGAAGAAGTGGACCTCACTTCCATAAATTCAGAAATTGGGAGATACTGACCCCATTAGTCACACTCCAACCATGGGCTCCGAACAATAACCTCTTAGCTTTTTGTCTCTGGCAGAAAAGATAATGTTCATAAATTGTGTGCATTGGAGGGGAAAATAGTTAACCACTATCTCTAGAAAGATCAACACACATCTCTCTGGAATTTTATAAAACCCAATATTCAAAGATTAGAACTGAGGAACCATGTGACGTTAATACATTTGTCCTTGCACTGCAAGGGTTGTATTTCTCTAAACTCCTTGAGGATGAAATTACCACCTTACATAAGGATATTGAGGCTAGTGAAGTTCTGAATACCCTGAGAGATCTCCAAGAGGAAAAGCCCCAAGGCGAGATGGCCTCACGGCAGATTTATATAAGTTATTGAAACACCTGATTACTCTTATTATCACCACCCTTTTTAATACCATTTGAAAATCAAGTCAAATTCCTGTTTCTATGGGGGAATCCCTTATTACTGTCCTACCAAAGCTGGGTAAACATCCCACTCTGGTTAGCAATTACAAGCCCATATATCTTACTAGTATTGAATCTAAGGTATATGCTACAGTCATGACTAACAGACTTACATTCCTATTATTGGTTTTCATATCTATTCTATAGGCTGGCTTTGTGAAATAAAGATTTAGCACTGGCTTCCTTCATAAACTTCAGTGTTATATATAGAAACAATTAAAAGATATGTCCAAACGACTGAAAAAAATGTTTTTTTAAAAAGCCTTTGATAGCATTAGATGAGATCATTTATGGTAGACACTGGAGCAAATGGGGTTTCCTTTGTCTTTTATCCTAAGTCTTCTTGCTTTATATAACTATCATTTTTCCTCACTGTTGTGCAACCTACATATTCCAGCTCCCTTTCTTGTCAACAGGGGCACAAAGCAAGGTTGCACTCTTTCCCTCAACCCTGTTTCTTCTGGCCATAGAAGCATTAGCTAGAGTAGTTGTTTTTTCCATACATTCCAGGGTTGGGATTTGGCTTCCCCTGGAAACCCATATTTTTCTGATTGTTAGTGATTATTTTCTGTATGTGGAGAATACCAAACAGGATGTTCCTAAAATTACAGACATCTTAAGAAGGTTACATAAATGTTTAGGCCTGAAAACTAATTTGAATAAAGTCTTTTTACTGTCCTTCAATACAAAAGCAGACAGATTTCACTCTGAAGAGTGGACTAGTTCATTTAAATGATGTAGGCCTCCTCCAAATACTTTGGGATTTCACTAGACAGGCCATTGTGGGAATATTTACTGGTCCAAACTCACATACAAAGGAAATTTAACCTAACTTGGTGAGGACATTTTTCAGGATAAATTGTCATATGTCTCAACACACATTCTTACCCCACTGTTTTCTCTCTCTCTGTCTCTCTGGCTGCAGAAAATTAAAAAGATGATGATTCAGTTTATTTGGGATGGAAGGAAGTATCTTATTCTCAGGGATGACTTGTTTTTACCCTATAAGTTTGGAGGATGTGGACTGGTTTATATTTCATTTATGGCACAGGCAGTGGCATGCTATCCATACATTCTGAGCAAACCACTAACCATTGCTTTGGTCTGGGATGAAAGCAAAAATGTTGGGTAGCTGTTCTCACTAAGTCATACTGTGGGCCTGTAAGACCCCTCACCTGCAAATAATAAACTGGTAGAATTTTCAGGTTACCAGCAAAACATTAAATTGTTCAAGGTCTTCTCTAACTAAGATATCTAGTATTAGAAACCTCCACATAAGAGGAAACTCCCACTTAACAATAGATGAAAAGAGGAAATGGTGGACAAACTGGATCTCTCATGGAGTTCATGGGATAGAACAGCTCCTAGCTTAAGTGAATTATAGACTCTATTCTATAGTCATGCCTTTTTCTACCCTCCAAAGACATTGGGTTGGAAATACCTCCAAATTAGGCATGTCTTTCTCACACAGCATATAGGAAATTGATATCTACGCCATGCCAATAGATGAAAGAGGTGATGTCACAAGCATTAGGATGAAAGATCCCTCACTTTGTTATATGTATACCTGATGTATATTTGCTATATGTCATACAACATAGGGCAAAAGCCACTAGCTTGTTAAAGGGCCACATAGGCTCCTTGTTGTCAAGAATAAATACTTACAGGTTAATTTCACCCTTGATTATAATCAGCTTGCTGTCCCCATGCCCAAGGTTGCCATTTCATCAAATGAAGATTTGTTATGGAAGTACTGGTCCTCTGATAAACTAGCTAAGATAGTCTTGAAGGTCTACAGTTCATGCCTCCCTTTTGTAAGAAACCAGGCATATGATTACAGTATTTTTTGGGCATGTACAGTTCTAAGGAAAACATAGCACAAAGTAGCTGAAGTGGCTGATAATGGTATTTGTCATACATTGAAACCAAAACAGCAGAGTTACATCCAAAACTTTAATAAATAACACAAAGTTTTGGATTACTCCTTCTTCAGTGTGATAAAATGTACTTCAAATCTTACTCCCCCGGATTCACAAATCCTCCGTGTAAGACTTAATAAGTCTTACTCGGAGGCTGCAGTTGAACGGTATGATGTCAGCGTTCCATGAACATTCATGAGGGCATGCTGACTCAACCGTAAGTCTAACACAGACTGTGTAGGAAAGCCCAGGGGATGTGGCCGACTACCAAGCAGTCTAAATGTCCACACCCCTGCAAGGGTTCCAAAAGTAAAATGAAAACACACAAGAGCAAGTCTGCTCAAATGTCCTTGCATGCAACACCACACTCCCTGACATTGTAAACCCCCATCACAGTTATAAAACGTAAAATATTAATTTTATTTTTTTTAAATTCCCGAAATAACTGCCCGTATTTGTGCATGTGTGCGCAGGTGTGCCCATTGTTTAGCTGCAGTTAACAATTCCGACATGGAAGAGCATAAGAAAGAAATGTTTATGCAAATCACACCAAATAGCAATAGCGTAATGGTAGAGCGTTTGCACAAAGAGGAGGCATTCACAGTTCGAGTCCTACCACTCCCCTTCTTATTTATGTTTTAAATCAGTATATGAAATAATACCTGACATATATGATTAAAATATTAGTAAAAAGCAGTGAAATGGCTTATATATCAGTGAAGAAAATATATATTTTTAAAGGATCCTGATATATAATTGCCCACAGTTAAGCAGCACTTTACCCAGCACAATAGAGTTGCCCATAGTTAAATAGCGCCTTACCCAGCGCAATAGAGTTGCCCATAGTTAAATAGTGCTGTACCCAGCGCAGTAAAGTTGCCCAAAGTTAAATAGCTCTGTACCCAGTGCAATAGAGTTGCCCATAGTTAAATAGCACTGTACCCAGTGCAATAGAGGTGCCCATAACTAAATAGCACTTTAACCAGTGCAATCTGTTTGTGCAGACGTGTGCGCCGCACCAACCAGGACACCATAGGGCAACATGGAGCAATGTAGAGCAAAATTGCTTAAACACAGCCACATCCCCTAGCCTGTCTGGACAGTATTAAAATAAAATGAATAACAAGGTTCAAACCCAGGACTTTGTGCACCATAATCAAAGTACTGAACCACTAAGCCATGACAGCTTAGGAGAAACAGCCACTGTTAACATACATATACTTAGAAATGGTAGATTAACCATTACTAAGCAGGTCTGCAGTCAGCTGAGAATTTTCAAAAACAGCCAATCACAAAAAAGTGCGGGAAATGCGGCATATTTAAGCCCCATAGGCAGGAATACTCACCATAACTGATTGTAGCTCACATCTGCAGTTAGAATGGCTGGTGCTGGAGAGGGTACATGCTTCCGAGTGCAACGTTGGGGCATCAAGGATTCGAAATACATGGTTTGGTTCCTTGTCCACTGTCATGAGTCAAGACTCCTGCAGGGCCAGTTCCAAGTGACGGAGTACAAGGCAGAGGCTTGGAACCGGTTAACTCATGACCTCATCAGTGTCACAGGCTTTCCTCGGACTGGTGAGCAGGTCTGTCACCACCATGCAGACCTGAAGAGATGGAAGCAGGACCACCTGAACCAATGGATACAGGAGGCCCATGGGATGCAAGATGCCCCACAACTGAGTAGGTAGCCATGGAATGCAGTATATAAGAATTGATAATTGATTCTGTATAATGGATAGGTATGTCTCAATATCCCTTCATTTACTTCACAGCTGCAGGTGACCATGCTGCGAATCAGCAAGCCTATGCAGATAGGCTGCTAAGGCTGCACCACCAGGCAGGTTAGTGATTATTCTGCATGTATTGTTATATAAAATAGGGAAGAGAGCATGAAAGAAAGTGTTGTAGTCCAATAATACAGCCATAAAATGCCCTGAATAAGTCCTCTGCATGTACTGTCATATAAAAAAGTCAGAGAGCCAGAAAAAAAGAGTGTAGTAACCCATTAAGAAAGGTAAAATATATCCGGAATAATATCTCTGCAGGTACTGTCATATAAAATAAGTGAGCGAGCCAGAAAAAGAGTGTTTTAACCTATTAATAAAGGTATAATATGTCTTGAATATGTCTTCCATATGCACTGTTATATCAAATAAAGGAGCAAGCCTGTGGAAAAATGTGTAATATAATTAATAAAGATATAAAACCCGGAGTGTGTCTGTGTCACTTACTTTGAAATGTCATTGTACCCTTGCATTATACAAATAGTACTGTTTTAATAAAAGCTGGCAACCCAGAGTTATGCAGTCCCATCTAAAGTGGGTGATGGAAGTGCTAGTAGCTGTGAAGCATATATACAGTCCTCAACAGTCAGTTACTGGCTGGCATGCATAAGTAAATCTGGCACACGAGTAGCATGTTAATTTGTTCCCCAGAAATGTGAGTGTGCTTCAAGAAATGCAGGGTTCTGTACAAATTGAAGTGAAAATGTCATGTGAAAACATCCAGATATGTAGATAAAGAAATATAAATGAAATAAAGAAATATGTAGCAGTAACATCTGCATCTTGGACAGTTAGTATGTCAGATATAGGTCAGGTATATATTGAACTAGCCAAACCCATTACACAATCTAATGCATGTTGGCAAGTGTAATAATACATGTAGGGGATATACACTTGCAGTCACTAGGAATGTAGTGTAGACTAAAAGTACTTATAAGATGTTAATTGAGGTTTCTTTCTACACCCTACTGTATGTGTATAAACCATGCAATTCCACATCTCAGTGGGTATGTGTAATCTCAAATATTTGTTGGGACATATGTCCTATTGTTCTATAAATATTTGCATTCACTTTGATGCATGTGCCCTGCTCAAACACCACAATCATGGTGGCCTGTTGCTACCAATCATCCCTGCATGCTGTTGGCATATCCACTGTCATTCAATATATGCATGTGTTATGCTTGCTGTTCAACTGTTGGAACCTTGGTGTGTTGGTTTAATGGAAATATTACTGCATGCTGTTACAACTAATCTGGAATGCTGTTGTTTATGTTGTAATTAAACAAACCTAATCACAGAACATATGGGAAGGCCGGTCCCAGCAGACCCACCTGTCCCTCCTCAGCTGGCGAGTGCACCTAGCACCAGCAGGTCCGATGCCCAGCCCGGGCTCCCCTCCTCCATTGGTCCTGTACCAACTTCGGGTGGAAGCGCTGCAGGGGATGGGACTCATCCCCCCCTGTGCAAGCGTGGGCAGAGAAGGACCACCTGTCACCCTTCGAAGGGCCCGGGCTGCTGTGCCTAGGGAGATCCAGCGTTCAGTCGCTGATCGCCTACACCAGCTCGAGGCGAGAGAGGCGCGTCTCACGGGTGAGCCTGCCCATCCTACACAGCCCCCAGCACAGCCACCCTCGGGGCTGTGAAGGTGCAGTGGTGACTGCCCATGGGTGGGGATCTCAGTTCTACTGTTACCATCTGTGGGCTCATGGGCTTGCGATTTCCAAACATCCGTCCCCGTCAATTGTGTTCACCCACCTCATGTGTCATACACCGCCCCTGTATGCGTATTATTTGTCTTGTCTGTTAACCTCCCCAACCTACCTCCCCAAACATGCCTACTTCCTCTACCTCACTTTCCACTCTCACCTGAAAAAAAAAAAAAAGGGCAATCTGTACCCACAAAAAAATTACACCCCATACATAGCTGCCTATTTCGCACACATGTCCGCTGGACATGTAAACTGATAATTATAATTGGCAGTACAACATACTTTGTTGTCCTCACCCCTCTCCCAGGGGTGGAAGGTTTCAAATATCACTCCAAATTTATTGCATATGCACAGCTGTTGCTGGTAAAGAAATGGGCAGCTATGGACCTTCCCTACACCTGTCCTGCACATCCCGAGCTTGTTTACCTACTGTCTGTCCCTCTTTGTGCCCCCTTTTTCACCACTTTCCTATCTCCCCATTTTCTTTTCTTTTCTTTCAAAGAAATTAGCACAGGGGTTAGTGGGAGTAAGCACGTTTAAGCAGTAGTAAGCGGGTTTAAGCGAGTGTGTGCATGCGTGCGCTTAGCTTAGTATTGCTAAGCGCCGCACAAACCCGCTTACAACTGCTTAAAAGTGCCTTAGTCACTCTATGTCAGGGCCCTTGTTCTGCTCAGCAGCAAAAGAAAAAACCTCTGCCAGTCTCAAACCCCAGACCATTGACACAACAGACTGCATGAATTACCACTAAGCTACAGCAGATATACAAATAACTTGGTGCTAAAATAAATATATCATGCATTACAATAAGGGAATGTAAATGGAAATTAGGAATGGCATAACACAAATCCAGTTCTGTTGGCCTTTACCAGCAGTTGTTGTGGAATTGCATGACATGACTGTGAAAAGAGAACCAGCCATTCTAGCAGGGAATAATGTTACATTAGCACCTTACAAACACCACACAGTATCAGACCAGAATAAACACTGGCAAAGTTGAATAAGGCAGCGGCCAGACTCCCCAACTGCGACTGCTTTACAGGGATGTCCCTGATTTGTAAACAAATGTTAGCTGTGCCCCTCTGAATTACTCTGAAAAGTACTAACATTAGGCAGAAAAGTGGGGAATCACACTTAATGAATAATGTCAATAGGTGAGAGTAGACACTGCTTGCACGTCAGGAAAAGGTGTAGTAATACATATGCTCCGATTCCCAAGAAAGTCTCAACTGCAATATGTCTGTAATACATTGCATGCGTATCTCACTTATATGTACCTTTCACTGAGGCCATTCAAATATATACCTGAGAGTATCTGAGGCCTGGCAGAGGCAGAAACACACAGGCGTATCAGCATTCCTGCTGTTGCACACTCTGCAAATAGCTTTGGAAGGAGTTCCACAAGCATGCCCTTATTTAGGAGTACAACACAGAAATATCGCAGGATGTAGCCATGTACTTCTAGCAACCAACTGTGACAATGCCATTGTGCCAGTACCGAAAAGACTGGTGTGGTGCACAGACAAAGAATAATAGGCTAACCTCTGTCTACCATCTGGATATGCCACTGGTGGGAGCTACGCAGACAGACTACTTGCCTTGATAGACTAACAGGTACACAGCAACCCTGTGTGTTCAGCAAGATAAACCTCACATGATAATAAAAAATGATTTTTGCAGTTATGCACCCCTCTCCAAAGGTACGACATACCTGTGTATTCAGGCAAAAACAAGGGTGTAGGTAGGCATACTCAGTACTGAAATATGTCCAGTTGAGTTGAGCAGCCTGTGCTAATGTCAACACAAACAAACCACAAACTGTTCAGAAGTGAGTAACTTAATAATTACAGTATAGCAGTTCACAAACAGTGCATGTGCCACAGGAATACATTGCAATAACCACATTTGTATGGCAGTTAATTGTCTAATTCAGAAAGAAAGTACATACTCCCATGTATCCTGTGTTAGCATTTGGAGGGGTGAGTACATTTCTACACTGAGAAGTGTGTACTGGAAGCAGCAACATTCAGGTTTGAGTACAACATGCATATCACTGGCTACAACCCTAGCTTCAGATAAGAGACATATACCAACCTTCTGACTGACACAAAGGTGTCCAGAGCAAACAAGCATGGGCCCCACCTTGGAAAGCTGAAAGGGCTATGCCTACCTAACCTAGCATTTTACAGCAGTGGGCTGCAATCACAGTGAGTACTGCAATCACCATACAGCAGGCTGCATGCAATTACTGAATGGTGGGCAGCAATTGGTGCAGAGGCTGTCCCGTGCACATGTGCAGATACCTTGAAAAGCAGGCTGTACCTGCTGTCCACACATGCAATAATATCATTGCAGGAACAGGGAGATAGAAAGCAAGAGAGAAACAGAGACACAGACAGAGAAACAGAGAAAAGAGAAAGAAACAGAGACAGAAACAGAAATAGACAGAGAAAACCCATAAAAAAAAAAAAACAATAACACCAGACGGAGCAGGGAAAACAAAGCTAAGGTATGTAACTCATATGTATGTGCCGGCGTGTAGTAGATGTTCCTGAAGAGTACTCTACACACTGCAAATCATCCATATGTGGCAGCAGTACGTATCTATCTGTATCTGCACATGTGCGTAGGGCAAGGGACATACTGCAACTGTTAGTGAAGGGTGGACACATATATGTCGTTGAAGGTTGTTATGTGCATATATCTATGTAGGTCGTAGTGTGAGGCATAGAAAACAGCATGCAGTGCTGATATATGTCATGTGGTGGTTAAACACTGTGTGACTGATTTGTTAGATCTGCTGTGTTACAGCCAGTGAGGATTGCTAAAGCTACATAGGCTGAGGAAACCAAAATGCATTCTGCACAACACTGTGCAATATAATCACATAACTGTACATCCCACAACTGTCGCATAAGTGATATCCCCACCATGAAAGGTGGACAGTACATGTGCCTATATGTACATCTATATATATATATATATATATATATATATATATATATATATATATATATAGAGAGAGAGAGAGAGACAGGGTCATTTGTACTGCAACAGGTGTGTGGTGACCAAGGCATGGACTGTAGGCAAGTGCCGATACTGCAGTGCCATTCCTCCTTTCCAAAACACTGTACCCATTAACTACCACATAGGACAAAATCTACCTAACACTGAAGGTGTGATAAGAGAACATGGGACACAGGTGGACAGTAGCTTCCCCTTTGATAAAGACAGTGCCACACTAGACTTGTAATCTGTCTATGTGGTATGTGTCATGACAACAGGTGTGTCATCTAGGGAAATATAGGTCAGTGTTCCCCTCTACTCATCACAATGCCCAGTGTGGTATGTACCTCACATGACAACTACACAAAGTGGAAAGGCCACAGACATACCTCACAAAGGGTAATAATGGGCTCAAACAGATGCCCTATGCAGACTGACTCACAAAACCACAGCTAGACTGTATTGCATACCACCCTCACAGAGGTGACCTCTGCCGCACATACAGAGGTATGTCAGACCCATAGCTGTGTGACAACCACCATGGCAACATATCACAATCCCTCCGGGCTACATGCTCCAGGGCCCTAAACCTCGTCAGCTCACTAATCAGAACATGCTGGAGGGATAGGTTCCTATCTCAGAGATATACCATACTGTGGAATAGGCCACCTAGCAATAGCAAACAAGGCTCCTCATTAGCAGTTGTCATAAATACCCCTGATGATTGTTTGTGAGATTGGTAATACACCCCAGGAATCCCCTCTGTGGTTCTGGTTGACAGGGGCAAGTGAAATCAAAGTACATGTGTGGCAAAGGCCAGGATAGCATATGGCTAGGCTGCTGTAGGCCCTAGGGCCAATAGCATCTCACCTACCTATGACACTATGCAGTCACACATCCACTCAATACAATACCTGCTATGTGAGGTTGAATAAGTGTAATGCTGAATGTGTGCAAGGTCTGTAAAGGTGTGATAGCATAGTGTGAAGTTGTATCTGACATGGTAGTGTCTATCCTAGCTGTGAGGCCAGCAAAAGATGTGTATGTTATTGTTAGGCAGACATACTAGTATGGCATATGATGTGACGTAGTTCCTTGTTGACGACTGTTGTGTCCCATTGTAGGCTAAAGCAATACATGTATGCTTAGTGAGTGGTACTGCTGGTGAATCCAACTCCCATATGAACTGTAGTACTACCTGAAGCTGTAGGCCTAAACAGCACAGTATGGTGTGTGTTCACATTGCTTGGAAACACTGTCTTGTATATTTCCTGTAGTCTGCACAGAGGTCATAACTCAGGCATAAGGGTTTGTAAGAAGTGGCACACAGTACTGTATGGTACACAGGTAAAGCTCATCTGTGTTGGCATACAGTGGTGTGTTGCATGTTTGTCTGATGTGTGTGTAATTATGCCTGTACCATGGCCGCAATCATATGTGTGTTACAGGGTATAAGTGTGAATCTAGCAACATATATACTCTGTTACAGCAGTATGCCACCTATATTTACAACTGTGCACATATGTTAGGCAGGGCTATGGCATCAATGACTAGGGTGGTTTACTGGTACTACTATTACTGTACTTTACATTCATTGCAATGGATGGCATCTTTGTTCATGCATTAGCGTGATATATACCCCTGTGGTGAGGTTGTGCATTGTGTCACAAACAGTGTGCCGGGTACTGTTGTATAGTGGTTTGATATATGGAATGTGCCAGGCACTGTTAGTCTGTTGTGGCCTGAGAACCAATATGTGGTATTGAACGTGTGCATCCTCTGACAGTCAAACGGATGGTATATATGGCAGTGAGGTGATATCTGTGGTTAAGGGTGTAAAGTGTGCCACAGGACTCGCTCACACATATTGTTCATTTCTCTTTCAGCCTGATGGCCCACCGATGTAACCCTTCTTACACAGCAGCGGAGGAAGAGGTGATCCAGCAAAGCCTGTTGCAGGCACTACACACTGTTGTTTTCCAGAAGCAGCCAGCACCAGCATGAGCGGACTGCACTGTGGCAAGATCTTGTTTGTTGGGTAAATGACATAGGCATGCATAACCAGACATATGAGCAGGTACGCCATCACTGCAGTGATTTAATTAGACATGTCCGGCGGCATGCATCTGATATCCATAGACAACAGCTTGCCACAGGTGGTGGGGTGACCATTCATCCCCCCTCACCAGAGTGGAGGAGCTGCTCCTAAGCATGGTGGCTCCTGGACAACAACAGCAACTCCCACAGACATGTGTTGCCATGGAGGCCGGAGCCACCCAGCATGTTGACATGGAGCGTGCAGGTAACATGCCCTATCTGTAGACTACAGTTACCTGTATTGTTAGATTATGTCTACATGAGATGTGTACTGTGTGTTTATTAGTTGTGCTGCCTAGTGTTATGCAATACTGATATATGGAATATTATCTGTACACCTGTGACTGTCGACTGTTGTTCTACTGTAGTTTAGCAAACCCACAGTAGCAATGCCACAGTTGTGGCCACTGACAAACTCTCTCATATTCTCGTAGGTCCCTCTGGTGTGACAGCAGGGCAGACGATCCATGCTGGTGAGTGTGGTATAAATGCAATGTTGGTAATGAAATGTGCATGTCATAAGTGAGGTGTATTCCATGTACACGTAACACACCTACGCATAATGCATGCCATGCATGTTTGCTGTAAGATGTTGCACAGCTCAGTAATGTCAGTAGCTGCCTCAATGACATGCAATACACAGTGCATCAGACACAGTTATGGCAACACCGTACTGCACATTGGATAGGCATAGTTGCTACAGCTGTACACAACATAACACGTTTATCATACGCAGTACACCTCAACATGCTACATATGGAGTTACCACACACCTGCTGTAAGGTCACACTTCAGTATCCCACATGTCATCCGCACACACATGATAAACCTCAGGGGTAGAGGCCTATCATGGGGCTGTGCAACACTCTTCAACACATAACACAGTCATGTTAGGTAATGCTCCCTATTGGGCACCCACACACCCATGAACAAAGTGGCTGTGTAATTGTGAACGTAGCCATGGCACTGCAGTTCAGGTACAGCATGCTAGGCGGTGGTCTGTCACACATTAGTAGCTGTGAGTGACCACATGATGCATGATGATGATGGCTCATGGTACTACACCCCATCCAGTTACAGTGACTACAGTACTACACATAGCAGTCATTGCTTTGCACCTCAATGTTGTGTGTACAAACATATGCACCTATACACAATATGCATAGCATGTTGTGTGTGTGCTTACATATGCCAGTATACACAATATGCATAGCAGTCGCCATCTGTACAAAGTGACAGATATATGTCCTGGAATGCTATTGGGTGTATAGGTCACATGGCACACATTGGGTATGTGTGGTGTTCAATGTTGCAGTTGTGTAGCATGCCATGTCATTGCTGACACCGACATATCTGCAATATGTCCCACACTCACCATAACCACTGTACAATGGCCATGTCAAGCACTTGCATTTCTTCATGTCTACATGCACCACTCATCCCATGTGTGTACATAGCATGCATGTGCTACACCTGTGCCCAGTATTATCTGCTATGGACACAGACACTGTAATCAGACATGGAAATCTATGTGTCACACAGATAACACATGTAGCCATGGTATGTATACCTGTGAGTGATGGTGCACAGGACATTGCAGAGCTGATAATACTTGTGCAGCAATGTTGTGTCCATGTACACATTGCGTTCCAGGGTGTAGCCAATCACTGAACAACTACACACATGCATCAAAGCCATGTATACTGTCATTAAATAGGGCCATCTACACTCGCACTGCATGGTCTTGAGCAACACATATTCTGCATGCTGACACGTGTGAGGTGACTGTTTGCCTTGTGATACTGTCACCCACCTTCACCCACTATTGAGTATGTGTTGGATTGCTGGTGTGTGTGTGTATCTGCTGTAGTGAGGAGTGTATTTGTGTGCATGTGTTCATGTGTGCATGTGTTCATGTCTTCATGTGTGCATGTGCTCATGTGTGCATGTGTGCATGTGTTCATATGTTCATGTGTGCATGTGTGCATGTGTTCATGCGTGCATGTGTTCATGTGTGCATGTGTGCATGTGTTCATGTGTGCTTACATCATGTACAGATTATAAAGTGTGTTTCCTGTCTTCCTCTCACAGGTGCTGATTTTGGGGTGGCTGAATGCAGCAGGGAACCTGAAGTAACTGCCACAAATAGTGGAGATGATGAGACATGTATTGTGGCACAGGCAGGTTTGCAGGGATTGTCATTGATCCATCAATCGACAGTACACAGCGTTCCACCCCAGCTGTGTGCACACTCATACTGCCAATACATCCCTCATCACCAATGGCTTTAGCCGAGGGACAGCATACAGTTGGCATTGACCAGGATACTGTGGTACCCATGGCACTTGCATCCCCTCACAGCAGCCATACCTGGATTCCTGGAATAGTACCACATAGGCGGATGTCCAGGGGTTCTCAGGGGAGCACCACTGGTCGTATTGCCCCTTGCAGACGTGCCTTCACAGGTCTTACAACCTCGAGTATGTTCTGGGCTGTAATGCAGGCACAGGCACGTATGGAACGGTACACCAGACAGGGACTAAGGGTGCAGAGGGCCAATTACACTGCTATCAATGACAGCATCCGTGACCTTGCCGGTACCATCCAGAATTACACTGAGGTCATCGATAGACGTTGGGGGGAGACTTTAGATGCCCTCCACAATGTGTTTTCCATGAGCCAGGACCATGCGGGACAGTTAAGACGTCGACGCGGACGCATGCCAGCAACATCAACAGTTGGCAGTCATCATGAATGGCCCACAGATCACAGCCGCTCCCGTAGTGGCAGTGACCTGTCGATTGACCATCCTAGTAGACCACGTGCACATGGCTCTGGCCAGTCCCAGCAGGGACATGGGTCCACTCGACATACCTCTGCTTCTGATGATAGTACCCAGTCAGAGTTGGTACCCGATACTATCCGTAGCACCCCTGCCAGGCACAGGTACTGTATCCGTGGCTGGAGACAGTGACCTGTACAGCCTAGCAGGTACAGTCTGTGGCTGTCCCACAACCTCGCATATATGGCAGCTACATGGTGGAGCTGTGTGCATGCAGACACACACACATTAACCAAACAACTAGGGCTCACACATACACACACACATTGCATCAACATTGGTCCATGATATACTGTTGTCCCACACACACACACACACACACACACACACACACACACACACACACACACCGACATGTTGATTGGATGGGTCAATGTCAGGCTCTGGCAAGCCAACAACACACCCTGTGTATATGATGACACCTGTGCCACCTCCTGTCATCTGTAACATTGGTGCAGGAACAGGCTAACATGGTGCTGATGCACAGGGTGACATTATAGCAGTGTAGCAATATTAGCAGGTTGTCAACAGGAAAGTGTAATGATATCCTTGTAGGTATATCTGAGCAGGCATGATGCATCAAAGCTCTGATTGTCAATGTAGCATTGTTTACACCAGTGTTAGGTCTGAGTATGTATTGTCCACCCATGTGCCACTTGGCTGAAGTGTATAGTGTTGCCAGCATGTGTTAGTGAGTGGACAGTACGTGTGTGATGTGTGCAGTACAGATTAGCAGGTGTACATCTGTGAACATGGTGGGTGTGCACTGTCTGCATGTACATGCATAGTGGACACATGGGACATGTGACATACCCTGTTTTACACATTGTTAACATCTCATAGTATCTCTCAATGGCCAGTATGCATTCTACTACAGATATGTACTAACATGGGTACACATGTGTGTATGCCATGGATTGACACTATGCTGTGGGTGATACTGTTAATATCTGTCAATGTTTTGCTTCTGGTATTATACACAACCTCAAAAGCATGGCTATAACCAATCATTAAATGATGTCCTGACAACTGACAGTTGTAGGGAACTCAGTAACAGTGGGATCCTTCCGGTACTATACTATAACAGTAACCAGTGGTATTGACCGCCACCCATTCCTGGGACCACACCTGTTTGGCATATAGGCCTCTTAGGTACATGCAAACACACTAGGGATATGTCCATCCACATCTGGAAATGCATGCATTGGCCTACAATGCATTCTCTGGATGGGACACATGTCCGACACAAGGGTATCATACAGACAGATACCTGTTGTCCGACACATGCTGTATTGCACTAAGCCGACTATGGCATAGTCATCCACATTTACTATACATACTATCCCAACAGTACCACATAGGTGGTAGCCCCCAACATGTATGTTGGGTACCAATGTGTACCTACAGCCATGTGTTATGTCATTTGTCCCTTGGTATCCACATATCCAGAGGTATTGTGGAGTCCCTCGGTGTATCATATAAGACATTAGGGGCCTGAATGCATATCCACAGGGCTGTTGTACACCTATAATGACTGTCCATTATTGCCAGTTGTTGTTGTGTATGAACATGTCTGACCCCAGGCATGTACCCTCACTCACACTACTCTATAGTAACTGTCATGGGTGTGTGTGGCACAGATGACCTTGGCCACAGATCACTACAGTGGCCGGCCTTGTCACATACATACATATGTGACCTACGATCTGAGAAGCAGTGGTACAATCTGTCAAAGGAAACAAATGTATTCATGTAGTATGCAGGCTTCACACCTATGTACTAATTGAGGCCAGATGTACATATATTTATTTGCCACACAGATACCTGATGTTTGCAATGCACATACTGTTTTAATCCTGATATGTCATACCATAGTAAAAGCAAAACCCACACATGCACACACACACACACACACACACACACACAGCAATTGCAGGTTTCTAACCCCTACCTAACTATGTTATGATACTAGAGAGATACACATTAACATGGCGCGCTATAGGCTTTACTGGGTGGTTTGTTTTCTCCTGCTATATTTGTCGGATGCTGACATTATCAGACTTTCCAAAGAGGAATGTACCTCTTTTAATGTGTTTTCCCAGTCTCCAAAAAGGCCACTCCTCTCAAAGGAAATCACACACCCCCCCACACACAGTCAGCAATTGCAGGATTCAAACTCATACCTAACTATGTTATGATACTAGAGAGATACACATTAACACGACGCGCTATATGCCTTACTGGGTGGTTTCTTTTCTCCTGCTATATTTATAGGATGCTGACATCATTAGACTGGACATGGTAATGTGTGTACACTTTGTTTTATGCAATCCCAGGAATGAGCCATGTGGGTCGGCAGGTGTCAACAGCTTGAACAGGACCACATAATTCTTAGCTTGTGTGATCTATCTGTGGACAAATTGACATTCCTTCATATGTCAACACATATTTATGCACAGATTGTTGGTTTTGTAGATATGACATGTATCTGGGATGTTGATAAAGGGCTATTCAAAGTCTATGTGAGACATGTGTAGCTCCGTTCAGTGATGTATGTCCTGGGTGGCTGCCTTGCAAACAGTCTAGCATGTTTGGGAACCATGATCTGCACATGAACATACCACAGTTGGTAGGGTTGCATGTTTGTCAGCTTCCAATAGCTCTGTTTATGACTTCAACCATGATGGACTCCATGGCCTTGCAGATCAAACTTCATCGGCTTACTGGACTATACTTCCCATGGTGTGTTGTGCACCAGCACTTGTGGGGAGTGCCATATGTTGCTGTAACACATTCAACGGTTCCAGATCCTGTGGAGAGGGTGAAGCTCAAAAGACTGTTCAGGTGCAGGGTCTGTTTGTTCTGTAGTTCATTCATGACACATATAGGGAAACAATGTAATCCAATTGCTGCCATGCTTTCGGCTTTGGGGGGAGATGTTCACCTATTCTACATGTGATATCTCCTGATATGATGATAGGGACTTTCATCAGTGGGAGGTGGGTATGTATATATGTGCCTGTCTGACAGGATGTCGGCATTGTTAGTCAGATACAGTTGGCCCTGACTCAGGACATATATGAGTGTATACTGCTATTTATGACATAGCTGAAGGAGGTGTCATGATTCCGTCTGGACTCCTTCGCAGCTACTCTTTACAAAACACCGACAAACCTGAGCACTAATCCCTGTTATACTCTTTTACACACTTAACACCCTACTGATCCTTTGTGATCAGTCTACAGAGTATGTCATCATAATATCCTGGCATGTCCAGGGATTGGTTTTGTGTGTACTCTCCAGTCCAGCTAGTGAATATTGTGATTTTGACACAATGTCACAACTGCCTCATGTACACAGATGGCCCTCTCCTCCTCCCAACAAACTCAGATATATGTGAAAGATGCAACTATATAGACATACAGGAGGCTGAGCTCTCTCGACCCATGACTGGCACAGTCTATCAGGTGGTGAAGGTAACCACACACACCACATATCAGTCTCACATAAACCTATAGCGACAGCAATCAAACCACATTATCACACATAAACATACTCGGAGGCTCTAAATAAACTCTGCCTAAGCAGCAGAGACCTCCAAAGCAGACACACAAACAACTGCTACCCCACTATAATACCCACATATCACATAGTTCACAATGTCAGTGTGCCACACAGTCACTGCCCTTCAGGCTAAACAACACACCTAATACACTTGTAATAGGTGACACTTATTGTCAGACACACTGATGTCCCACTCACCAGGCCGAACAAGGGGATGGTCACTTTGAGCTGTCTGTCGGGTGCCAGGATCTGCCACATAACACATGCACTCAGGTCACTCCAAAGCAAGTACAGAAATGGCTCCATCATTGTCCATGCTGGTGCGTAAAACATCAGACGTTCCTCCCTGGACCACATGACATGATACATAGAGGAACTCTCTGATCATGTAGCCCAGACCAGTATGACCCTGACCTTGTGTAGCATCTTACACTCACCAAGTATGATGTCACAGTATACAGACAAACTTATCACGTTTAACAGTTGGCTAACATATTGGTCATTCAAAGGGGATCCAGTGTCTGTCAGCCTGGGGTGACATGCTCGACATGCCAAGTAGCTTCGCTATGGACAGCTTGCACCTGTCACCCTTGGACTTTCGAATACTGGCTAAGGCTCTTGCTACCACCATAATGCCTTTTTTAAGCGGGGCTCAAAGACAAACCCACCTCCATAGACATTACAGAGTAAACGAAACTAAGGGTAATGCTGCTCAACACCAGAAGTGTTCAGGCTCATAAATGCACAACAGCACTACCAGGTTATATTTCATACCATGCTTTCTGACCACAATCCCAGACAGGGAAGGCATCTGTGATCTGTACTACCAGACAGCTATGATCACTCATGAATTTATCTAAGGCCCACTTCTAACGGACAGTTGCACCAGACACGTAGGACAATTACAAGGCCTTCTTCAGTTATGTCAGGAACCTGGGTAGACACTCACTGATATGCTGTGAGTTACTGCATACTGACTAAACATACCCTGAACCCACTGACATTGCCAACATCCTGGCAAACAGGTTCAGTGCAGATGTCTCCCCCATCCCCCCTATGGAGCAACTATCCATCCCAACAGAGTGTAACCTCCCTGACATCACAAATAAACAGGTGAGTGCTGCCCTCCCCAAAGTGGACAACACAGCATCAATGGGACCAGACGGTGTCCCGGCCTGCATCTTACATGAGCTTCATGACAGATGTAACCCTCACATTAAGTCACTGTTCAATATCAGAGTTACTACAGGATATGTACCCAAGGAATGACATACAGCGACAGTGGTCCCACTCCACAGAGTTGGTGCCACAACGGACCACAGCCAATATCGCCCTATAAGCCTAACTAGCCTGTTCTACAAAGCTATGGAGCGTATTGTCGTGGGACTCATACACATAGACATCGGGAAACTACAGACACTGTGTCATACACATTTCAGTGTTGTTGTGGGCAGATCTTGCCTCTTGAACCTGTTCATATTCTTTAAACAGTTACCAGGTCCATCGATGTAGGGACGGTTGTCCACACAGCCTACCTGGACTGTGCAAAACCCTTCAACACAATACCCCACTCGGCCATTATGCATAGGCTCACCAGCATCGATATCGACACATATCTCACACGATGGATTGCTACCTGAATCAGGGATAGCACCCACATGGTCAGTATTGCAGGTGCCATGTCTGACTATACACCAGTTACACGTGGCATCCCACAAGGCTCAGTCCTGGGACCTCTCTTGTTTAGTATATATTTGTCTGATGTACAGGCTAACACAGGAGGAATATGGCTGACCATGCTCACAGATGACTGCAAACTGGGTGCCATAATCAACTCTCCAGCTGGCACATGCATACTCAAACAGGGTCTCACAAAGATGGATGACTGGTGCCTGAGCCATGGCCTACAGCTAAATGCCATTAGTTGCATAGTCATCCCCTTTGGGAATAACAACATGCCCACACATTACACACATAGGTAGTAATCCATTACATATGGTAGGAGTTGTTAGGGGTTTGGGGACACGACTTGTTCGTACTCTCAACTTTGACAATCATGTTGCCAAAGTGATTAGACAGACCTTCTATATAGCCCACCTTATCCCATATGGTTTCACATGTAGATCAAGTGAGGTCATTGTGCCCCTGTACTCATCACGACCATGCTTGGTTACAATGCCACATTTGGGATGTACCTTACCCGACACCTGCAGCAACTGTAATGGCCACAAAAGTTCCTCAACAAGCAGATCTAGGGACTCACACGGATGCCCTGCACAGCTCGGATACAGTAACTCCCGCTCTACTCAGTCACTTACCGCCTACTCAGATGTGATGTGTGCCTGTTGTTTACAGAAATATCCAACCCAGAATTAATGGACATGCTCCACCTCAGGATATCCGACTCCCTTGGAGCTACACACTCCAGGGACATATACCTCAGCACAGATGTTACTAGGACATGCTGGAGGGACAGATTCTTATCCCAGAGGCTCCACTCACTCCGGATTGTAATCCCAGTTTCACATAGGCAGAGCCACCCACTGACCACTTACAGAAAACATCTTGACAAGTGGATGGGTGATTGTATGTTTACCCCTGGGATATCTTCTGGGTCCCTGCTAGACAGAGGCACAGCAGACTAAACATAAATAGGCTGTCTTGTGTGACCTACTATTCACAGGCACAGTATAGTAATCTGACAGGGTTGCGAAAGCCAAACACACTCTGGCTAGGCTTGTACATGCCCTAGGGTAGATAGCCTAGTATCGACCTCTGAGCCTATGATAATGTTCAAGATGCACAATGTTTATTGATGATACTGTTTGCAGGTTTTTATCGTCTTTGCTTTCCCACTTGCTATGAACAACTTAGGTATCTGCAGAACATATTTGATTATGACAGGGTTCCACTATATTATATATGTGTCTGTTGTCATATAACTGTGTGCACAGGGTGGATTGCTGGATAGTGAGAGGTTCCTGGGTTAACACATGCAACTGCCAGATATGTGTGGTCCACTGCTGTACTCAGACATGGCCTAAGTGTGTGAGCATGCCCAGTTCAGGCTTTCAGTGTTTTGTTGCCTGACATTTGTCTCATTTATTCAAGTGTGTGCGCATGCCCAGTGTGACCTTTCAGTATGTTGCTGTTTGAGGTCCACTACCAAGTGTTGATGTGTGTGAACATGACCAATATTAACATTTATACTGTGTGTGTTGAAAGTCAGGTTCTATTCTTACTGCAGGACTCACCTTTGTGTCATAACTCGACAGGGATTATGCTGTGCCTGCAGGGTTTCCATGAGATACTTTGCATAGACTTATCAACATTTCTTCATACAGACTGACCACTGCAATACTGTCATGGTTTAGTGGTTCAGTACTATGACTATAGTGCACAGTATCCTGGGTTCGAGGTCCATCACTGCTTTAAATTTTCATACTGAGCAGACCAGACTGCTTAAGGGCCAGTAGAGCAAATATGAGCATGTTGGCTTTTGTTCAGCTATGCTCTACTTAGACCAAGCTTGTCCGACATTGCTCAATATTAACCAACATTGCTGGATGTTGCCCAATATTACTCAACATTGACCACAGTTTTGCTAGTTGGTGTGTGTGATTTCATTTACATATACTACATGGTTGTAAATGCTGTTTAGCACTGCTTTATATTGCTTAACACATGGCAATCATACCTCAGGTGGTGCTGCAGGGCTGCCTATGTCAGATGCACATACTACACTCCCTATACATGTTTGAAAGCAGGTAATGTCAACTTAGGCATCCCTTTTACTATATGTGTGAGTCAGAGAGAGGTATCATTTCCATAGTTCCTACTGAGCCAGTGTATGTGTTATGCGTTGCCTCTTTGCCAAGGCCAAAGCATACTGGGCATGCCTCCTTCTGCCTACTGGGGCAGGCTCAGGTTGCTTCTCCTCCGAGTTACACTCTGCCTGTGATGGCCTTGGCAATTGTGGGGGGCTGTTTGGCCCAGGCCTATGCTGGTCCTGCTGCAGCTGTTTACGCAGGATCATATTATGTAGCATAGCACATACCATGACAATTTGGGTACATGTAGTTGGTGAGTACTGCAAGGCTCAACCAGATGTGTCCAGGCACCGGAACCATGACTTGAGCAGCCCAAACACACACTCTATTACATTTCATGTTTGTGCGTGTGCCCCATTATGGCGTTCCTGTTCAGGTGTGTGTGCGTTTCTGATGGGTGTCATCAGCCACGGCTCCAGTGCATAGCCAGCATCCCCCATTAGGTGATCATGTGGGATGTCCCCATTGGCAAATGTCTGGTACAGCTGCATCAGATGCCAGATATGGGAATCATGGTAGCTTCCAGGGCAGCCAGCACACACATTCAGTATTATGCCCTGGGCATCACACATGACCTAGCAGTTGATGGAGGGGAAGCCCTTGCTGTTGAAGCAGACCCTACCCCGCTCACCAGCTGGTGCTTTGATGCATATGTGTGTGCAGTCTATTACCTCAGGGTATTCCGCTATTTGCTGGAAGAGACGCATATTGCTGGCCAATACCTCACAGGAATTGGGGAAATATACATGATCACCGACATGTGCTGACATGGCATCCAGGAACTGGTGCAGTACCCTGGATGCTGATGCCTGTGATATCCCCATCATATCACCAGTTGGTCTCTGGAAGGTACCTGTTGCTAATATTCTTAGGCCAACACATACCTTGGTTTCCACTGGGATGGGTTCCCCCTCTGTTGGTTCTGTGTATGAGGCATGGCCTGCACAGCTCAACAATTTGCTGCAAGAGATCTCTGTCCACTCTATAGCGCTCCACTATCTCCAGCTCATGTAGCCCCTGGTAGGTTACCCTGGGCCTGTACACTCTTCTCCGTCTCCTCACTGTGGGTTGTCCAGCAGCATTTGTATTGTCACCACCCTCAGCATGTTGCATATGTCGCCTTATAACAGCGATGGCAGCCCCTAACATTTCTTTGTCTCAGTAACGCTTTTTCAGTTTTCACTTCTATTAGCTTACTGCAGTGTTGCAGTGTCTCTTGAGAGAAATATAATGGACTGTTGTTAGCAGAGTTTTAAGTGCTGGGCTGGGCTAGTGTACTGCCTATGTAATTGCCTGATTCTGATTGTTTTCACCTGCTAGCTCTGCTAGTACTCTCTGGTAGCTTCCTACTATTTGTTGTGCTTCCTGTTTCCTTTCTGTTTCCTCGGGGGGGGGGGGGGCAGTGCCGTGAACACAAGCACAAACACGCTCACAGCAGCTCACACGCGTGCACACATGCTTACACTGACTAAAACTTGCTTATTCTTGTTAAAATGCGTGCACACCAGCGCAAACATGCTTACAACTCTTTAAACAGCCTTATACATGCTTACTCCAGCTTAAACGAGCACACTCACACTTACACGCATGCACACTGTCTTACTCGGGTTTACAGGCATGCACACGTGTGCATACATGCTCAGCAAGAAACTTTGGTATTATCCACGACATACACCTTCAATTTCTTGCCTTTACCTAGCCTACCTGTTGACACACCTCTTTCAATGATGTGTAAATGACAGCTGACACATGCCACTCTGCTCCAATGAGCTTCACTTCTTTCATACATACCCCCCTCGTGATGTCACCTATCTTCTACTCTGTTACTCCCCTTATCCTACTCCTACACTCCACTGACTGTGCTCATTTGCTATGTAAACTTGCGATTCACTATCCTAACCCTCATTTACATAGGATTGCCTACTAATGCTTGGTTACATCTCTTAGACTGAGCTTCTCCCCTTAGCAACCTCTACTCGGTGGCCATGTTGTCTTCAGCCTGCATTCACTTGCATTGTAAATTCATATTAGCATTAAAATCCACATTTGTGGATCTTCATTATTAATTTTCTGGTTTTTAGAGCACGGCGCTGCGCTACGCTTAAACCCTGGAGATCGGGATTAAAAAAAAAAGTTATTTTATTTTTATTTTGCATCACTTAACATTGCCAATGGCCGTATTTTTGGCCATTGACATGCTTACTCATGTAAATGCATCCTTTTTTTGGAGCTGTCATGGCTCCATTTTGCTATTTGCAGAACTGTACTCAGTTGTCAACTGAGTACATTTCTACAAATAACACTACTCCTACTCGGACAGGTTTGTGTTTCCTGGATTGCAAATTTACCTCATTTGCATAGCTTTCACCTGCAATTGAGGTAATTTGCATATCCAAGCCCTGTCCATGTAGGACTCGTTTTGAGAGCTCTGTTGCACGCCCCTACCAGCTGTTCCTGGATCGCTCGGTGGACATGTTGGCTGCATAGAGTCTTACTCTACTCTTAGACTCCATGCAAGCCTTCGTGAATCTGGCCCACTAACTTTTAAAGTAAAAACTAACAATCACATGTTAACAAGTAGCCAACCAGAGAACAGAATTAATTAACAAACTTTTTTGTTAAAAAGCAACCCTAAATAAAAGGTAGTCACTTGCACATATAAAATAATTCTGGACGTATTTTTAAAACATTATTTTAAACATAATTGTTTGTGTTTCAGCACAGGCTTTAAAGATACCACAAAATGAATACCAGGCATACAATCAGCCTGTAATTTAATAATCCAGCTATATTCTTTCATTTCTAGGTCATTATTCCTATCATCACCTCTCATATTAATAAAATATATATAAATAACTCTGAAACTAAAGGTATGTGAGGTTCCACAATCGATGCTATGTTTAGCAATAGCATTGGTTAAAACTGACCTTTTAATGTCTGATTTATGCTCTATAATGCGTTCACGTAGCTTTCTTGTAGATTTTCCTACATAAAAGCAAGGACATTTATTACAAGTAGCTAAGTAGACTATATTAGTTGTATTACAAGTAGCTGTACATGAAAAAGTGTATATTTTATGTGTAGTAGGATGTATTAACATATTGTCTTTACATATAATATTACATACAGAACAATTCATACAAGGAAAAGTACCTTTTTTATTAAAACATGTTTTACTTTGTCTATATTGTTGCATGTCTTTATAACATAATTTATTCTTTAAATTAGTGGATTTTTTATATGCAAATAAGGGATGTGATGGAGTAATAGTATTCAGTTCTGCCATTTTGGTTTTTTTGTTCTACTCTGCTGTTTTGGTTTCTTTGTTCTTGGACTGCTATTGGTAACGGCGAGCTCATTATGGGTTCTTGTTTTCTTTTTTTTTTTGATACGTCATACATTCCCAGAAGATGCAAAAACATTTGTGCTAACTAATTTTATCTTGAGACCTGAAATAAGCAAACCTCAAAAGTTATGGCTCCTCCAGTGGACTATCATAATGAGACTATACTTATCATTCAATTGGAAAGCCCCACGACATAATAATATCCATGGCTGGACCACGTTTCATCAAGAGATACTACCATCTATTCTCCACAGATGACAGCAGGGGGAACTGTCTAACTCTGCAGGGGATGGCAACAAATTTGAGTGTAAATCTATTGCAATTGTGGTCAGCAGATGTCACATCCCTTTGAGCACAGACTCTTTTTGATAATAGAGGTGTTATCCACTCTGCATTGTCACATTCTTCTAGTTAAATCAAATTCCTCGGGGTAGCAGATGGCTTTAAGCTGAACAGGTCTTCTTAAGGTGTTATGGTAAAATACTGCAGCCAGTGTTTACTGTTCTTATTTAAATACTGCTATGTTCTAAAATGTGTTTTTTTAATATTACAATAAATTGGTATTATGTTGCTGTGTTAATTTATGTGAACAACAATTTCTTTATAATGTATATACTTCTCTGATATTTGTTTACAATAAGAAGGCAAGGATTCTGAACAAAGCTAGCAAATTGAGCTACCACTGGCAGAATTAGGGACAATTTTTAACTCACTAACACCTTTGTGATGTGGAATGTCACACCTCTAGCAGCCTACACACATTTTGCATTCCAGTGGATTTTCTGAAAAATAAACTGAAAAAAACATAAGATAAACAAATGTAAATATTTCATGAACAATAAAACCTGTTATTACTGTGCAAATAGCAATCTTTCAGTAAGAAGTATTTTTTACAGTGATAATAGTGCATTCATAGTATGTTCCATAAATCCTCTAATGTATTATAATGCACACAAACCCTAAATTATATTTTTCATAAACTTTCAAAAACAAATTTTCATATCTTGAAAACCATACAACCTAGACCAATTTGTTAGAACATTTTTCTTAACCAAACATAAGCTTTCAAATCCTTCTATCCATCCAAAAACCGCTTTTCCCATTTTTGCACACTGGGTCAGGGTGTTACTTCAACAGTGACAATCATCTGGAGCTAAGGTTTGTATGCCAGGTGGCTAGCCCTGCTACAGTAGTTCTTTTACAGGACACACTTGCATGCACACTCACGCTTATGGCCAGTTTAGAGTATCTAATCCAAACTACTGCATCCCAACAAGAAATTTGTCCTGGCCCCCTTTTAAATAACTCACACCAACACCAAAAGATGGTTGACAACCTTTACTAATACAACCAAATCATTAACTTTATTCATGTAAAACAACAAATAACTGTAAACTTCACACTCTTCAAATGACTTCCGAGCAGCATACCTACTCACCCTGACCAAATCTTAAATGGGCAGTGTACCTGCTCACCCTTTCAAATTAACCTTCATCCAAATAAGTTCACATATTATCAAGCAGCGTCCAGCACCTCACTTGATCCCCAAACTCGATGCCATGACCACCTTCACCTAGAGGGGGAACAGAAGAGGACAATCCTGTCCCTCTTCTCTGCCCACCAGCCTAATCCCAAGTTGTTCCCCCTCTTATCCCATAATCTTCACCATATCCGCTAGAAAAAAGTTCAAGTGAACATTAAACAATCCAAACCCACATCACTCAAATGCACCCCATCTGATCGAAACCAAACTACATCACTATCCATGAAGTCCCTATGCTCAATCATTTGCATACCTAAATCCCCCAATTGCCTAGCCAACCTCTGGTTAAGAAATCTCCTAACCTGCTCAGTAGCACAATAACTAATTGTATTCCTCCATGTCAAACATGGAATTAACTCTGACCACTCTCTACATATACCAGGGCACAATGTCTGCAACTTCAACAAATCCTCTACTATGATATCCACCAACTGTTTATTTGAAAGGATTCCCAGATCATTACCCCCCCCCCCAAGTGCACCACTAATATTCATGGATAACCTACTCTCAACCTATCCTGTTCAAACTCATGCATCAGTTGATTCCATCTAAGCCCTCTAACTCCATGCCAAGTAACTGTCCAACCTTACCGAGACAAACGCAAATTCTGACCATCCACCCTAACCGCTGCCCTTTTCTCTGCCCACTGGATATAAGAATGACCCAAGATGGCAATCTGCTTTCCAGACAGAAAAGAAAATTAATAACATATGCAAAGAAAACTGTATCTAATATAAGATAAAAATACATTAGAAGACCACCTCCCCACTCTTTTAACAACCTCAATGGAACTGCCATCCCTATCCAAGTCTGAAGGCCTGCCAATGTGAAAGGAATGAGATGCAAACCTCTCCGCTGGAAAACCCATACAATGAAAAACCCTCCTGATGAGATGTACGAGCCAACCACTTGTCACCCTCCTGCCATCCACCGAATGGAAAACCAGATCATACAGGCCCCCCATCTGAGTCCATCTTAATTCCACAGCCCACCTTACTAGGAAAAGCCTAACATTCCTATTTTCTCTGAGCACTACCACTGCACCTTTCCCCAACTGATCTGTCTTAGTCTTCCACAACCCAATAATAACTGTCCCAGAGCCTATCATTACATCCCTCCAAAGTAATGATCCTAACAACTCAGACACACAAAACGCACCAAAATATAACCATACACACAATGTAACCCACATAACATAATCCGAGGAGTTACCTTTCAGTAAGGCTAAACCCTTCAGCAAAACTTTCAACAATGCCCTTGTCAGTGGCTATCACATATCACTGCACTCCCCAGCCACTTTTTCCCATCCTTTCAACATACGTCCTATTGTCCATGACTTTGTAAAGTCATGTAGCCCAAATACCTGTGTGAATATGCTAATTGCAGCTAAATCCACACTAACCATTTGTAAGGCTTTACCTAAACCCCAGACTCGAGCTAAATAATGAAGCAGTAATTCATCAGACCAAACCACTTTGTCATCTCGCAATTGTAAAACAAACTGATCAAATTCACAAAGAGCCCTACCATAAGCCTTCCTTGTAGACACTGCCCACGAATGATGCACCAACCTCCTGGCTACCTCGACCCAAGATTACACACCTCCTCTGGCAAGAGTACCAGCACTTCCTCTGCCCCTGGCACCAACAGCCGAAACCTGGAAAACTGAAATCGGGACAAGCTATCAGCAATGGCGTTCCTCAACCCAGGCACATGCACTCATGTAAATGAGAACTTTATTAACAAACTGTAAAACCAACTTATGCAAAATCAACAATAGCAACTCTGACCCTGCCGTCTTCTTCTGCAACACCCGCACCACTGCCATGTTATCTGAATGGAGAATTGCCCGTAAGCAATCCTTCCAAACTACTGAAGCTACCCGAGTTGGCATCAACTTTAAAAACCTGACCTCTCTTTTCCATTTTTCCTTCCAATGCAGAGGCCATTTAACTGCAAACCAGTGTTCACCAAAATAAGCCCCCATGCCAGTGCTTCCTGCTGTATCTGTAAATAACTGAAGTTCCTCTTGCCCCACCCATTCTGTCTGCCAAAAGGAAATCCCATTGAACTGATTCAAAAAACACAATCTTCAGCAACAAATTTTCCTGAACCAATCTATTCACCCTAACCCAGTGGTGTTTACTCTTGCCTCCTTTTAACAAAAATGCCAATGACCTACAGAAAGTACACCTGGATGCACCGCCAGACATGCAAAATTTATAAAAATGAATAGCTCCATAACTGTCCGGATCTGTACCTTATCCTTAGCCACAACCAACCTTATTGTAGCCTTCAGTCTGTCTATCTTATCTATAGGCAGGCAAAACAATCCCTATTCTGTATCCACCATTAATCTCAAAAAATCTAAAGCTCTTGCTGGACCTTGCAACTTATGCTGAGCCAAAGGGACCTCTAAGTCCTCACACATATTGAGAAATTCCTGCATCTCTTCCTGCGCACCTACTCGGCCCTTCCCAAATAGCAAGGAATCATCCAAGTAATGTACTGCCTTCTGCATACCAACCCTCTGCTGGCACACCCATTGAAGTACCATACTAAATTTCTCAAATGTTGTGCATACAACTAAACAACCCATTGGCATAGCTTTGTCAAAATAAAATTTGTTACCTACTACCATACCCAGTAATGGCCAGTCTTCCTGCCTGATTGTCAGTAAATGAAAGGCAGACTCAATATCCACCTTCACTAACCACTGCTCCTTAAAATCCTTAATTACCCTGACAGTGTCATCCAAGGATGCATAGTTAACCCTGGCATCCTTAAATGCAATGAAATTGTTAACAGAGTCCCCCTCAGGATATGACAAGTGGTGAATCAACCTGAACTCACCCACCCATTTCTTTGGTACCAGACCCAATGGTGAAACCTTAAAAGTATCAAAAGGCGGACTATCAAACGGGCCCAATAACTGACCCATCTGACACTCCTTCTCCACCAAACCCCCAATATGTCCTCCTTGCTTTGCACTGATCGCAGATTCTTGCAAACTCCATCTCCAACAATCCAGATTTAATAGAGAACCCTTGATGAAAAACATCTAATATCTCATATTTTAACACAAGGTTGGGAAAGCCTTGGAGAATCTGTCATGAAACCTCCACCTTAATGGGGAAAGCGACCCTTCCCCTACTCCCCCGAAAAAAAACTGCCTCCCTGTAAGCCATGAAAATTACCTCTACCCCTAATGGCCTGAATCCCCTGAGTAGAGGGAAAGCTGCCCTCCCCTGACATGAAGTTCCCATTCATAGAATTAATCTCATGGCACCAACATTGAACGGCCAGATGATTCCCCCCACACCTTGAACAAGAGGGCAAGAGCTTGCACCCTACCCACAAACAACTTCCACTATTAAAAGTCCAGAGCACACCAACTCCTTCTCCTCCTTTTCCCCTTCTATTAAGCTCCCCATAACCATCCATCACGGTAGTCAACAAGATGTCAGGATGTTGCACCTCCCAGCGAAGAGAAGGATCCACTGCTTTCTTGTCATACCATAACCAAGCATTCCCTGGCTGTAAGCACTATGCCTTCCAAATCATGAGGAAATAACCAAAGAGGGCAAAGCCAAAGAAGCTGCACTATCATGTAATAAACAAAATCGACTACTCAATTATCCCATGTCCTTGGGTGAATTCTACCTACCTTCTTCCTCCCCAGTGTGGCCAAGGCCGCTAGCAAATCCTTACTGTTAGCCAACTCAGCCTCAACCAGCCACTGTACCCCTTCCGCATCAATTAACTCAAAGACATCCACATATTCCCATTTCCATATTTTTTCTTTGACTGAATATGGAATGTGCATTGTCAAAAAGACTGCACCTGATCCCTGACCCCAGGCCTGTGTGGTTAACCAGTCACCTGGGTAAAGGCCAAAATCATAACCTAGTTCTGAACCCAATCCCGTGCTACCCACTGACCCCACACTGCCCTCTCTAATTGCCCCCTCCCACTGTCCTCAGAAATCTCTGCTACCTTCACTGCAGCACCCCCACAGTATTCCATTTACTGCCAAAATCAACTCCCATGGGCTCGCCATCTTCCCCAACATCCTCAACTTCTACCCCACCAGCCAAAACAGTCGATGTAAGATCATTACCTGATCCTCGGTCTGGAGTCCCACCTGGAACTGATGGGACAGCTGTAACCACCTCCTTCGATACTCGCTGCTTCTTCCCCAAGATGTCACCATAGCCCTTGGAGTGGAACGCTGCCTATTCTGACTGGGTTCCTTCACCTGCTCTGTTGCCTCAGCATCAGCTATGGCACCTCTTTAAAAAGGTCTTCCACCTGTGCCACTATAGCGTCCCAACGCTGCCAAAGTCTGTGCAAGTTAGCCATCTGAAGAGAGAAAAAAAATTAATTAGCCACTAATTACAGCCATATGTTCACCCACTTTGACCATCTCCCAATTACACCCCCAATCCATCTGGCCAATGAAACTAAGTAAAACAGCCCCCTCTGCCTAATGATTCAACAGAAAAAGGAAATGTATACCTTACATAATTGAGTAGCTTTAGCCCCATAGGCAACATGAATCACTGAGTCCAGGTCCTTCAATTTAAAACAGCAGCCCACCATTACATACCCCTACCATGTGTTGAACCTAACCTTGTCAACTGCAGCATAGTGCTTTGTGCACCAGGCCACTCGGCTGCATAAAACCTGCAGCTAAAAGACTGCAACCTCAGATCAGTGTGGACTAAACATAAGTTAATAGAGAATGACAGCATGAACCGCATTGTAGCCATTGTCTGTAAGGTAAACCCTTCACCATTATGTCAACCCTCCAATTTCATGCACAGTTCCCAGCTTGTTCCTTTATATACATCTTTTGTTATTATTATTCCTTGCTATTATAAGTTGTATTGTCCACCCACGGAGCCCTCCTGCCGCCCGCCCCCCAAACCCCCGAAGGTGCCATGATAGTCTTGCCTTACTCCCTTGTGTTTTACTTTTTTTTAAAACAAAAGGGGAGTTAAGCAAATTATACAGCTCCATCAGAGCTGTTCCTTTCCAGTAGAACTAACAGGCTAACAGGAATGGCCAAGCTCTTTGCTATGCCACGGTGGAACCCCCCCCCCCTCTTCCAATGGCTCCTTGCCTCAATGCTCATGTGCTAAATCCTTCTGCCACCCAGTCAGATGGTTACTAGACCAGGAAACTGCCAGGAAACCCCCCCAAAGACCAGCAAATGTGAATGGCCTAGACACCCATGGCCTTCTGAATCGATCGGCTCCAAACCCTCCATGAAGACTCGAGACTGCACAGAAGAGATCTACCCCCACCAGATAGAAGCAACTTGCCACAAGGCCACCAGGAATCGGCCAGGAAGAGAGCAACAAAAACAGCCAGAATTCAACCAAGAAACCCCAGGTAAGACAGGGAAAACAACCACATTACAAGTGAGGAGCATGCTCATGTTACAGATAAAATTTCCACCTTTCAGTAGCCATACTCTTCCCACTCACACCTACTGTGGCCCTCGCTCACTCGCCATCTCCCCACTCCATTGATACAGCCATTCCCAATTCCTCACTGCACTTTCTCCTATTGGCCACTAAGCCCATACTCCTATAACACCCCTCTATCTGCCTACACTATACAACCACCCATAACAACAAAAAAAAGAACACATAACCCATCACTGAAGCACTCCATTGCACCACACACCATCCAAGGTGTACCTGACACTGAAGTACCTACAAGGTTGTCTGGATGTGGGTTAGCTTCAGCAACTCATGCTTAAATGTGACACCACTTCCTCTGCTACCAAATATAAAAGCTAAGTCTCTCCTTAAACCTACATCACTTCCTCTAACTCCCCCAACCAATTAACCCCTTATTGTTCCCAGCTACCTAACTTAACCACACCAAACTCCCCCCTTCCCCATTCCTCCTATAATACTCACCCCCACCCCCATTCAGCAAAAGAGAGTCCCAGACAAACTGGTTTGCCCCAAACCTCATTTCTCTAAAAGTGCATGTTTTTAAAGTATTTTCCAAAATATGAAAACATATGCTTTATTGTATTATTAACAAACCAAATAATACTGTATATCTTTCAAAATGTGCAATTTATACTGCAAATATCAACATCTAAGGTTTCACTTAATGTCATGCAGAAGTTTGTAACTCTCTCATTTTTTAAAGTATTAAGTACATATTGAAATATTGCTTATTTCATAATCACTAGCCAACAACTAGCAATTTTTCAAATATAGTATGATATGAACTAGCACTGACAGTGAATTGTTCCATCTCCCACAATAGCATTTCACACCATATACCTCAATACCATGTAAGTATTAGCTATACTCTGCCACATATCGTCTTCTCAGAGGCGATCTCTGCTTAACATACAAGGCCATGTCAAACCCAGAGCTGTTGGACATGCTACATTTAAAGAAATCCCAATCCCTCAGAGCTACACGCTCCAGGGATCTAAACCTTGTCATCACAATAAACAAAACATGCTGGAGGGATAGGTTCATGACCCAGAGACTCCCCAGACTCTGGAATAGATTGCCCATACATGTCAAGCAGAGTGCCTCTTTGGACCTCTTCAAGAGGAACCTTGACGATTGGATGGGAAAAGGGAAATTCACCCCAGGGATCACGTCAGTCGCCCTGCTAGACAGGGGTCCAGGAAAGTAAATAATGTGGGAAGAAATAGCCAGGGAATTGTTATGGCTAGGCTTATATAGGCCCTAGGGCTGATAGCCTAGTACCAACCTATGAACCTAAGTCTCTCAGTTATGAAAATATGAACATAAATTTGAAAACATGAATACTACATGGAAAACAGGGAGTAATTGCTCCACTGCAAGGCATCCTAGACTAGCATCCTTACTGTCATTGTATTAATAACTTTCTGCCTTTTCTAATGCTGCTTATTTTTAGCTGATTAGTCACTTAGTTAAAGAAGCCAGACCCCAACAAGTTCTGGATGCCCTAAGAAAGTACGAATTTGACCTGGAAGTTTACAAAACAGTATTTTAGGCATGAGTATTCTAACAAACAGATATAACACTTTTGTAAAGTTTTTTTACTATCACAAACTAATCTATTAAATTACCCCATCATGCAATACTTCAGAACCAAAGCAACCAATAACATAACCAGATTTAAAACTTATCTTTCTTCCAGCAGTTTGCCTGACTTATAGGTAACCCGATACTGGTCTTATCTTCCTTAATCCCTCATTCAGCTTCAAGATGGGTCTCTTTCCAATTATGAAAAGACTTCACAATCCAATCAAAAACAATGGCTTTTCTCAGAGCTAAAACAGCTTCTCAAAATGAATAACAAAGTCTGGTATATGTGGACAGGGAATCATATAAAAGAAGGTTAACCTGCCTACTTCTCCCTCCACAATCTAAACAATCCATCCAACTGCATAAAGCATCTTATTACAATAAAATGAAAATCTCACTACCTAGCAATTCTAAACACTTCTAGAAAGAATATGGCTTAATTACAGATTGCATTACTCCACTAGATAATACTGCCCCCAAACACATTTGGTGTGAGCAGTCAAAGTACACTTGCTCAGATTTGCTAAAATAATACATCTCTTTCAGCTATCTTCCCCATGTTACCACCCTACAAGTAATATCTATGCCACTATCCTTCCTACCTACATCCCTTCCACTTTATTTTAAACAGATAAAAATCACAATTCACCTCTCTCCTGTATCGCATACCCACAGTCACCACTCCTGGTTTTGATAATATAAACTCTTGGTACATACACTACAGCAAAGATTATTTAACTGTCTAGTTCTCTCATATAAACAACTTCTGTCTTACCAAGAACAGAATGCCTGACATCTGGAAAACCACACTTATAAAACAACTTCACAAATGAACCCAATCCAACCCCACTTCATCTGGCCAATCTCTATTTTTTCCACTTTAGGAAAAAAATTGGAAAAATGTATATTCACAATTAACTAAATAATCTGACAATACCATCTACTCTATAAAATAATATGGTTTGGGCAATAATGTACCTCAATGACAGTCCTATGGACCCTAACAAATGACATACACCTTAACACAGACAAAGGCAATCTCAACAGACCCCTGTTTATATACCATACCAAGGCATTTGAAGTTGTTGTCCACTGTCTCCTAAAAAACACATTTCTAGAAACAGGCATCAGACCTGATACAATTCCATGGTTCAGAGACTTCCTTTCAAATACATTCTACAAAATAAAAATAGGGTCTTCTACCTCCAACAATGCCTGCCTTCACACAGGAGGACTTCCACAAGACTCTGTCTTCACACAGGAGTCCAACAAGGCACCATACGCACACCTCTGTTATTCTACTTCTAGCAACTATATACATTGTGACATCCCTCAACTATCTCTGGTTTTATATACTAAGGACATGATTATTTACAGATCTGAAATATGGATTGCAGACATCCAATCACTTCTATAAACAGACCTGTACTTACTACAATGATGGCTCATAAATCGCAAACTACTACTGAAATCCACCAAAACCAAAACCATGTTCTTTAGCACCCATTAAAAACTTTACTGTTCTGCAGAGAACCTGATTATCACTACCCCAAAAATGCCAGCATAGAATCCTTACCCTCTTTCAAATATCTGTGAGTTTGGTTATATCAAACCCTCAGTTTTGAATTACACATTGAAAAAACAAGGAACATAACCAACTCACTTTTTTTCTGGGTCAGGAAATCTATATAGCCAAGTTACCGTCTTCTCTCATTTCTACCATTTACCTCATCTCACCTTCAGTAGTAACTTATCCCTTGTCATCTGTGAAAATATAATTCAATTATGTACTCAGTTAACTTTCTGGCATGACAGGTACAACTTTGTGAATATGTTATTGCTTGAATGTAGAATTTACTAAACTCTTTATTTCTTATACCTTCTGTACATGGCTTCAACTGGGCTGTATCTGAAAATAGTCAGTATCACTCAGAGCACTACCACAGGAAAGAAACAAACAAAAAATGAATAAAGGAATACAAGCGTTCATGCATACACTCATATATACACATGTAACTAAATGAATAAACTAATAAAAGCATAGAAATTCCAAGTTACAGAATGCTGTGGTTAGTCTACATAATAGTAGTCCAGTGAGAAGTAGCTACAATGCATATCACAAAAGTATCATTAGATTTCTAACTATATGATATTTTTTTCTTTTTGGCAACTCATACTACATGCACGCTTTTTTAAAATAAACTCTTGGTAATTGCATCTATTAAAAATTGCATTTAGTATATTTGTAGTCGATTGTATACATAGAAAATCTTCTTGTCCATCACATGCAGTAGCTTTTATGGTATTTTGATAAATTTATCCAAACTTAATATATAACCAGACATTGCCATATAGATGAAAGTGTTGTGATATGCACTTATAGTTAATAGCCACTTCACTTTTAGAGTATGATTAACACCTACACAACAAGCAATTCAAATCATGACAAATATAAATGTGTCCAAGAAATTGTCTAAATAAAACTTGAAATAAGGACATTTAATAATTTACAGTTGAGTACTTAAAGACATTCAATATCTTTATCTTACAGACTTTTCAATCATTGTATTATAATTTGTTAAAATCCAAGGAATGCAAACATGTGCTTCACAGTGCATTGAACAGAGTAACTATACCCCAAAATACTGTACATGAGGAAAAATTATTTTCTTCTCTGAGTACAAATCTTGTTGATGTTTTTTTTTTTTTTTGTGGATTTTGTACTTAATTCCAGACATAGTCGTAAATGTTCATCAGGATCCCTCTGATAAAGTCAGTTTACAAGTATGACAAAAGCACTTAACCGTTTTGTTACTAGTTTTTAACAGAGTGTTTATGCCTTTTCGCATTTTCCATGAACTTCCTGATACCATGCATTCCTGGGCTGTGTTTTTGACCTTTTTAGTTATTTGCTGCAGGCAACTGTTCACCTGGGGTTAGCTTGATGACTATAATTCAAATATATGGTCCAACAACAGAGACAGAAGAGGAAGAAGTCAAGCAGTTCTATGAGCAAATATAAGTTAACGTTAACAAATTTTTCAGCCAAAATATACGAAATGTTAGGCATGACAAAATTATGAAAGTTGGGAACAAAGAGGAGGGTCATGTAGTTGGAAAAGATGGTGTTAATAACAGAAAGGAAGTTGGAGAAAGTCTGATATAATTTTGTAAGGCAATCAACCTGTCCTTTTCAAATACCTTTTAGAAACAAAAACAGTGTTTGTAAATATGGGCTTCACCCAGAAGGTTTTGCTGAAATCACAATGGTTATATTTGTGGAAATAAATGATGGAAAGTTTCGGTCAGATTAATAAATACAAAACCTGTGGCTGACTGTGGTACAGACCACAAGCTACTAATAAGCAAAACTAAACTAAAGTTTAAGAAGAAAAAGTAAAAAAGTAAAAACTGTCAAAATGGTTGACTGATGAGATTATAAATATTAATCAGAAATATAGGTCAGCTAAAGCCAAATGAGAAAAATAAACTTTCCAACATGCTTTTAGTTGCGTCACAGAGAAGTACTACAATGAGCCATTTATCAACATTTTTTGACTGGTTGTCTTACTGTTATTGCTTATTGATCCAAGCAAGCTGAAACATTCTACTATTTCTATTTCTTCTAGATCTAGAATCAATTTACTGATTTTACCAGTTATTGGGATCTTACTCTTGTTCATTTTAAGGTGTAAACCCACTTTAAGATTATGTTCTTTAATCACAATAAGCAGATATTTCAGGTTGTCTTCACATTTAGCTAGCAATGTGGCATCAGCAGCATAGTACAGGTTGTTAATAATTCTTTCTGTGATTTTTTTACCCCTCAGTTTTCTTCATATACTTCTGTTTCTCTTATGATTTGTTCTACATATAAATTAAACAGGTATTAGTTATTTCAACACAACAAGAAGAAATAGAATGCTTGCTTGCCAAGCTGTAGCTCCTAGATAAAGATCATAATCGGATAATCCATGAAAGACCTTGCAATAATCAGCAGAATGCAATTAGATATATTTATTTATGTATGTTATGTATGTATCAGGCTTTGTTAACTGTGAAATTGAACTGGTCCAAAGTCTGTTTCAGCTATGACACTAGCCAAGAGAAGGTACAGGCTTTTAAAATAACATTTGCAGACCAACACTTACATTCAGGTTACATTATAATAAACATTTACAGTTTAATAACCACTACAGCTGTGGTTCACTGCTTTCCTTATAAATATTCTAATACAGCTCAATAACAATTATAATTATACTTTAACTTGAATGTTATTTACACAAACAACTGCATTGTATACAAGGATACTAACACTATCTGTTTAGGTATTTACAATTGCTGCATATCTGTCTGCAGTTGTAAATATGGCTGCACATTGCTGAATCAGTGTAATTATTGGAATAGTTTTGGCAGCAATTTCTTAGCTCTAACCTGCCTTACTATAAAAATTACACTTTTATTTACTGGCAAGGTATGTTTTCAAGAGCTTTTGAAAGAGAGTTTTCTAGCTTATGATGAGTTATCTGGTTTAGCTCTTTATCTTGGAAACTGAAACTTAGCAAGCATTCTGATTAGATGTTTGTGTACTTGCAGGGGAAAGTGGCCATTCCCATTTTGGGTGGAGTGGTAGAGTTCTGGATGGTTTTATGTCTCTGGTCCAGAGCACAGTCACCATGGTCATGAAGGTGCCCAAGTTACCATTCAAGGGGAAGGGGCAAGGCTATGCATACAAAATGCTCTCATAGCCGGGATGTTGATGCAAGCTCAAATTGAAGGTCACTTGAATGACAACCCTCTATGGACAGCTCCCACCCCTAGGGATCTAATAGAAAGACTCCATGTAGTTGATGAATGATGGGAGGAGACTTGATGATTAGCAGGCAGAGGTGGTGGGGGTGGGTAAAGCACCTAGAAAAAATAAATGTCCCATTTAAGACAGAATGTGAAAGAATGACAAAACCTGATGGAGATATATAGCACTAATATATGTAATGTACATTTAAGGGGGGTGATCTGATTTCAATCCAAGAGGATTTCTTTACTGCATTCACTGAATCAGAATTCTCAGAAGTACTAACAATCTTCCAATTACTGATATTTTATACCCATTAGAGTAAAAAATATACTGGGTATATCTGCTTTAGTATTTAGAACAACAGTCAATGCCATCACCTTAACATAAATACACACATTGTATCATCTGAAATGCAAGATATGAAATTGTCATGGTCATCCTCTAGCTTCTTGTGTGCTTGCTGCCATGATCCAATCTCATGTTCCTTCCGAAAAAGCCACCATTTCCTAATGATGCATCAAAAATCTGGTTGCATTGCACCTACTAGTAAGGACATGTTAATTACATTTGTATAATCTTTTATCTCACCATAACTACCTTATGTGTCTACTAATTGGTCTTCAAGGTAATAGAATGTTTTGTTGGAAATCAATAGAATAACACTTTTATGTACAGCATAATAAAAAGCAGTATACCTTTGCTAATGTTCATCCTCATTCAAATGATTTTTTTCAGGACTATGACCAAGAAATAATGTTTCTTTAAATAACAAAGGACTTTAATTATTTTAACTGGATTGGTAAATTAATCTACATTCCAAGATATAAAACTCACCCCTTTTGTGTGGCAGTTCTCCTTAATCAATCTTCTTAATGTAAGTAAAATCTATGTGCTTACAAATTTAAAGAGAAATTCAGTTAGAGAATGCTTCATTCCTTAAAAGTTATGAAAAAATGTAATTTCTTATATAGCTTGATAGATAGATACATATATAGATAGACAGAGACAGATATGGACCCAGACAACAGTAACATAAATCATACTTTAAATAAAGCTGTAACAAACATTATAAACTGGCAAATTAACAACCCCTCACAAAAGTTAAATATAAAATAATTAATTATGTACAATTCACCCAACAAGCTCCTCCAATGGAGAAGGATAAAGCACTGAATACTACCCAAGAAACCAAAGTTCAGTTAGAGGTTGAAGAGCCTGTTGGAGGTGACAAAGTGAGGAGATGACTGACATGGCTTTAATGAGGGACAGCTGGCTTAAGGGCCAGTTGTCTACTTTATTAAAATCATCTTGTTTTGATCTGAGGAACATTGCCTTAATGTTGCACCTTATTGCAGTAACAGACTTTCCAGTATTTGTACATGTCTTTTTACAGATTCAGAGATATTCCAAGGATATTCATCCTATTGATCATTTGCATCTTGCCAGTACCATCCCTCAGTCTATACATACTTTTCCAGGCAGGCCATAGCAGTCAATCACAGAATAAAATTGGGAAATCCCTTCCCATCATCTAGCTTATATCTAATAGGAAACAGTGAGTCACACTGCTTAATATGCATGGGAAGTTTATACCAGAGATAAGACAGGTGCTGGGATATAGACCTCTTCCACCACCATGTTTTATTTATCTGTTGGTGTAGGTTTAGATCCATGGTTCTAGTATTCATTTTGTGTTATTTTTTGGCTCCATCATGGCATGAACATCAAGCCCCTCTGACAGTCCTATTATCCTTCCAGCAAGTCCCTTCTTGGCAGTCCAACAGTGTTTCCTTTACAAGAAGTGCCTCCAAATGGGAAAGCCCCTGCTCTAAGACAGGTTGCACTAAGTTAGGTTCCACTCTAGACAAGTGATGATACAGGCTGCTGAAGGGGCCATCACCCAAAAATGTGGAGAATTTTGTTTTACTCCACCCCCCCCCCATGTGCCAGTGCTTAGTTTACTTGAGATGTTCAGGCAATGACAGGAGCATAATGGTCTCAGCTCCCTACTCCAGCCATAGGGTATGCTAATCCTCCTCTACTCCTTCATAATGACCTCAGCACCCTACTTTGGCCATAGGGCATGCCCATCCTCCTCCTCTGCTCCTTCATAATGACCTCAGCTCCCTTCTCTGTCCATAGGGCAGTCCTATCCTCCTCTGCTCTATTGCCTCCAGCCTGGCATCATATCCAAGGAATACATAGCAAAGATGAAAATCCAGTTTAAAGAGTGTCATACTTGTAATACTAATAGTGTGGTATATGTGACAAAATGTTCGTGCGGTCTATTTTATATTACTTAAACAAAAAGTAAGTTAAAATTCAGACTTCAAGATCATGAACATGGTATTAAGAATACAAAAGTGTTATTAAAGCTTGCATTTTGTTACAAGTGAATCGAGTGTAGAAATTATGCAATATAGGAAATATCTTATTACAAAACTAATCTGATTGTTTTAAAATGTAATACATCATAGTCATTTGACCCTAACAATGAACTTAACTAAAGGATGTCGATTGGCTGATTAATATGTGAGGTGATTGTTTTTTTTTTTTTATTTAAAATATCTGTTTGCACTTTGTATTTAAAGTCCTTGAAAGCATGTTGCCAAAGAGCTAGATGTGAATAAAGTTTTATGTTTTGCCTGTATACAGTGGTTTGTTTTTATAAGTATACATTTTTGATTTTATTAAGTAGTCAAAATATTTTTAATAAGTTCACGGGCTCATGCAATGGACTCAATAGTGATTTTCATTTTTTATAATGATTTTGATATTTTCCTTGAGAAGAGTCTTTTTTTGTTATAAAATGTAAAGACTTTCTTTTGTTATAGAGTTTATTTATGGTGACATACCACTGGAATGATTTATCTTTGTTTTTCCATGAAACTTGTTTCTGGTAGGAACTGTTAAAGTTGTGCATTTTTTTAAATGGAATTAGAACTCCTTAACTGTGGTGGTGGTGCTGCGGTAGCGTTGTCGCCTCACAGTAAGATGTCCTGTTCGATTCTCAGCTAAAGCGTCTTCTGTGTGGAGTCATGCGTGAATGGGTGTACCTTCATTAAAGGTTGTGCATCAGAGCTGGCAACTCGGCATGTAAAAATCTACTGCCAATCATTAGTGGACCGGAGTTCCGCTGTGGCGACCCCTAACTGGGAAAAGCCGAAAGACACAACAAGTGGAGCTTGCTACTGTATCAAGGTCAGGGATGGTGCAGTCATAAATAAATTTTGATATTTAATCATAGAATAAGTTGAGGATGGCTTGTTTATTGTCCTGAAATTCAGAGGGATTTGTTGTAGGGGCTCTTTGGAGTTTAAAGGAGAAGGTCACACATTTGTGGCCAGACATCAGTAGGGAAGGAGATACCAGAAAAATGGTGCTAGAGGCTGCCATATTTGTAAGAATCAAGTTAAGAAATCCTTTGATGCCTAGTAGATTTGTTTAACAACTGTTCAAGGGAGGTTTTGCTTATGAAGTCCAAAAATCGTTGGATGTACCCTAAATTGAATGTATAGGTGTCCCAGTTCATTGAAGTATAGTTAAAAGTTCCCAAAATAAAGGAGTTTTTGATAATAGGGAGATCATTTAAAACATCAAGGGAGGAGGGGTTGTCATAATAGTCACAATGCTTACTCCATGGATACAATGTATGGGATTTGATTCTGACCTATGGCTATTAACGAGATTTGTAACAGTCTGCAAACTGATAGCCTAGTATTTACCTAAGGAACAGTAAACCTATAAAGAATGTGATCTGTAATAAATTATTAATTGATACTTCTATCTAGAGTGGTTTGTAGTTTAATCACTTCAGCTTTCAATTTTGGACCCTAGAGGGCTTCATGGAGGTAATATGTTCCCTGACAAATTTGGAGAGTCCACCACAGCTGCCATCAGTACTGAAGACATGCAAAATGTAAAACCAGAGTATAGAGGGCGGGCTCTCTTTACATTCAGACTAAGTCTATGTAACCACTCAGACATTGTTGTTTTCTGAATGCAGGAGTACTTCAAGATCAGATAATTATTTGTTCAAACTTATGGCATTGATGACAGCTATTTTAATGAAATCTGATTTTCTGATTTCAGAACTGATGTGTTACTTGCATTGAAATGCTCATCAACTGGACTCTGCCTAAAAAAAGGCACTAGGGGTAAGCAAAGGCTTTAGACATTATGTAGAAGCCTTTGAACAAGAGGCACAGGCCATCCTTAGTGAAAAAAACCTGACTGTTGACTTGAGCATCATGTCTCATGCTGACACGTAATGAATCACCCTGGAATGACAAGAACAATTTAATGAATTGCTGAAACCAATAATGTTTTCTTAATATCTAGGCATCATTCAGGCTGATGGAAAGATTCCACTCAGGAACAGAACCTTACCTGCATTCTTAACAAACATAGAAAGTTCTGATATGACCCCTAGGATTTTACATCTCAGGTCATTGACTCCTTCATGTACCATATTGCCATATTTGTCAGGAGTTAGGTATTTATTGCCCTTACAATGTCAGAAATCCTGGTGTCTGAAAGACAACTCATTGTAACCCTCTTCTTATCCAGCCTTGTGAGTGATGAGCCAGTGTGCCTGATAACAGAGTTACCTATCACTAAAACATTTCTGTTACTACTGTGCTTAAGAGTGGAAGATTTGTAGTGGATTTGCTCAGATTGACTTGTTATGGGAGGAGGTATGCATGAGGATGATGAGTGCTGATTTTTGCTGAGACTTAGGCTGGTATTCAGAGTCTGGGGTTTCACAAATGACTTAAGGTTATCTGCGAATAGCAGCACTACCCGGATATGCAAATAAGGTTAGAGAAAGTCATTTAAGATGATAAGGAAAAGTGAAGTCTTTTTGGAAAGACATTTTGCACCATTCCTGGAAAGAATGGCACAAAAATAAAAATAAAACGACTCATCTCAAATGCAAACAACTATGAAATGTAGCCAGAAAACTTGTAATTGCAGATAAAAAAATCTACTTTGCTCAGCAATTACTTACCCCAAAAAACAGCCCACAGAAATTCTGAAAATCCATCTTCACACTCCTTAACCCTGGAACCCCCCCCCCATAACCCCTCTCCAGCCCCAGACAAAAATCCAGGCAAAATAGCCCATATTTTCAACTCCCACTTCATTAATAGTATACTTTTAAATCAGTTGCACCTAATACTCTGTTCAGCACCTCTGATAATATAGACCCATTACATATAGCTCAGACTAACATCCCTACAACGAGTTCTTTCTCTCTTAATACTTTTCCCACCTCACTTGTGCACAAACTTCTTAAAAAGCTAAAACCGTACTCACTATCTGCCAACAGCCTTCCCTCAGAATACCTAAAACTTGCAGCCATTGCAATATCATACCGTTAGTATCCTCATTAATAGATCAATCACAGAATCCAATTTTCCCAAGTTATAGAATAAATTCATCATAATTCCTCTGCACAAAGGTGGCAACACCAACGAACTCTCTAACTACCGACTCGTATCTATTATCTCCCTCCTATCTAAACTTCTAGAAAAATGTATTCAGATATAACTCATGAAACATCTAACTGATAACAACCTCTTTACACCAACTCAACACAGCTTCCATCCAGCACATAGTACCACCACTGCCCTCCTTTCCTTCACAGACACTATGAACAAAGCCCTTGACTCTGACCAAGTAACTTCAGTACTTCTGGTAAACCTATCAAAGGCTTTTGACATAGTGTCTTATCTCAAGTTACTTCTACAACCATTGGTTGTTCTTAATCCACCCTTAAATGGTTTCCAAGCTATTTAGCAGACAGTCACAAAGTGTTAGATGGCAAAGTAGTATATCTGAATTCGTAGTCAATAAAACAGGAGTCCCCCAACTGTCCATTTTAGGGCCTCTGCTCTTCAATATTTTCATAAATAAACTGCATACTGCCTTTCTTCAAAGCACACTTATTCAATAGACAGATGACTCCACCATCATCACATCCTCTAGCAATATCCAGCATCTACAAACCTTATCACAAAATGCCTTTACATCAGTCGAAACCTGGTTAACCGAAGCACAACTTCTGCTTAATGCAAAGAAAACTAAACTTTGCTATTCTCAGCAAAGTCAATCTTTCAGGATTTCACCATATACTCCAAGAACAAGACAAAGAAATAGAAAGTCATGCTAAATTACTAGGGATTACCACTGACTGCAGACTCCCCTACCAACAACATATACTTAGTGCAATAAAAAAACACACTTTAAACTTGGCAGATTATATAGACACAAACTTTACATGGATAAACCCATTAAAAAGGCACTTGCCAACAGCATTTTCCTCTCACCCCTCCTTTGTGGAGCCCCCATTTTTACCAATCTTGACCAATCTTTTAAAAACAAACTCCATGCATGCTACTTCAAAACTGTCAAATTTGCAACTGGTTTACCATATTGTTCACATCACTGTTTAGCTGTTAAGGAACTCAACTGGCTAGAGTCCCAACAATACCTCAATTAGCCCCAATTAACACTAGCTCACAAACTAATTTACAAACCAGGTAGCTGTCCTACTCTTCATACTACAACACTACTCCTAACTCTGAAATTTATGATCTCTCAACAAACAATTTGTAACTATTGGGAAACCTAATAAAAGAGCTGGACATAGCCTCTACTCCTATGCCATAGCTAGGATTTGGAATGCCCATCCCACAGAAATCGCCTTCCTAGACTCATTAAATGCATTCAAAATACCTCTAAATAAATACTTTCTCAACATCCACATCTGTCCCTGTACCCAAAACTACAGGCCTCCATAAACAAACTCATTGTTTTTCTTATGTTTCCATTATGTTTTTCTTATCTTTTGAACCTCCATCCTCCTACTACCACCTCTCCTTCATCTCTCATTATCTTTTATATCTCTAGCCCCCTACTTCATATCTCTCTCATCACACCCACCAAGCTACCTACTTCCTCTATTCACATCAACCTTCTATTCACATCATCATACTCTACCTCCAAACAAATATTACACCTTTCCTTACTACTTCTACCCTTATTCTCATCATGATGAACGTACAACATATAGCTTAGATATTATTATGTGTGTTTTATTATCAATTATCATGTGTGCTTTATATTATTATGCTTGTAGTTACCTTCCAATTTTATGTTGTTGCATTAATTAACCCATTTAATGTGTTTTTGTTCAAATTTGCTCTGTATGTTCAGTTCAGACTGTCTCAAAAAACTCCAGCTTTACTCTGTTGCATATTGCCTACTCAGAGGCTATCACTGGCTAACATACAAAACTATGTCAAACCCAGAGCTGTTGGACATGCTCCACTTAAAGAAATCCCAATCCCTCCAAGCTACACACTCTAGGGACCTAAACCTTGTCACCACAATAAACAGAACATGCTGGAGGGATAAATTCCTGTCCCAGACACTTCCCATACTCTGGAACAAACTACCTATCTATATCAAACAAAGCTTCTCATTAGCACTCTTCAAGAAAAATACTGATGATTGGATGGGAAATAGGAAATTCACCCAGGGGATCACTTCTGTGGATCTGCTTGAGAGGGGCGCAGGAAAATAATTTTCTTGGGTGGCAAAAGCCAGAGTACATTTTTGGCAAGGCTTATATAGGCCCTAGGGCTAATAGCCTAGTACCTACCTATGAACCTATATGTGGAGATTTTCTCCCCGGGCCTCCACTGAAAATGGGTTTCTGACCCTGTGGACTTTCCCGGTTAATAAATGTCAATAAATGAATATAAATAAATAAAACATGCTCATTTCTTGCAAAATAGTAAGTTGTGTAAAGTTCAGAATTACAAAGTTGTGAATTACTTTGCGAAAGGCTGAGGGATCTTATAACTTTTTTTTTAATATCACAAGCATACGTGCTAAGCTCAGTCATGCTGAAAATGTTTAAGGAAAGCTGCAGACTGACCAGTGCTAAAAACTGATATTTTTAAAAAGAAAAGGGGTTAATAATGTTTTATACAGGGGTATTCTTTTGGGATACCCTGATGATTTCTTTAAAGAATTGGAAGGGGAGATAGGAAAGATTGAGAAAGTGGAGGCAAACAAAAAGGGGAACATACAAGGAAAACATTAGGAGGGTTAGTGTTGGAGGAAGTGGGGCAGGATGGGCACTATGTTTTTGGTGGGGCTAGACCTCCCTTATTTTTTTCAAACTATGGATGAGAAATAGGTAAGAGGTGTAGGAGAAAAGATAATGGAAGAAGGGCTGAGGAAATGCCAGCTGGGGAACCAGACCATAGAGCTTCAAACATGTCCACTGCTAGATGGTGTTGCAGTGGAGGACAATGGTGTTGACAGGGGTAGAGGCTTGTGTTAGTGCAGTAGACACCACTAACTGAGGCAACATGTATTCCACACGGAAAATAAAGGTTTTAACTGGCTGAATTCTTCTGTCCATTACTCCCCACCAATACCTCCTCTACCAAGGTCTGAATCCTCTTTTCTGTGAGGCCTGCCTGGCTGGCATGTCAGGTGCCTGCAGGACCAGTACTCCCCTAACCCTGTGATGATGTCCTCAGACGGGCAGAGGTTATATATTCCCTAGCTGTGAGGTACTCACACAATCTGCTTCTGAGGGATTTGAGTCTGTTAAAAAAGGAAAATAAATGTTAGAGAAAGAAAACAACAAAAGGAAAAAAAATGCATAATCAAAATAAGAAAAACAGAGAAAAAAAGGGTTGAGGAGAGATAAAAGAAAAATGCACAATAAATTCACACATTATGTTTACATGCCATTTAATATACTATTAAGGCTATGTACATACAATGCATTCAATAAAGTACTAAAACTACCTTTTATAATTATTAGAAGTAATCAGGTAAAACAGAATAATGCCAATTTTATTTACATATTTGTAACATTAGCTTGAACTGTAATGGTTTTAATTGCATTTCTTTCATCTGTAAAACTATAAAAATATTTTCCTTATGACTAATACTGGAAACAGTTGTAAAAAGAGTACAGCAGTTATACACGGATATATTTTTCTCTCTTTTTACAGTAATATAAATCCTTTTTTATGCTTCATATTACAAGCTAGAAAGTCAGAATTCTCTTGGACTTAGTTATACTTACGAAAATATTCAACCAGCCTTTCTACTCTTCTTTGTTATTGCTGGCGGTCTTATTCAATTTCTGCCTCAGCTGTAACTATAAGAGAAAAGACAATTCTTGGTTACCTGTATTTGCAATTGTTATATACATGCATTCCTATCAAAGCATTTTTTTTCTTTTCTCTTACACATGCATAGCTGTATGAATTTATATAATATTGTGTCAATATTACTTGCCATGCAAGAGAAAAATAAATGCACAAAATGTGTGTGGAATGCAGTTTTCAAAGTACTATGCTATGCATGGAACACTGTGTTCAGATTGAACTTTTTCACAAACACAGAAAAATAGCAGTTCATAGAAATTTCCCTTTGCTGAACAAATGTGTCTGATTTGATAGGTAATGCAGAGGAAAAACAACAGTTCTCAGTAAATTTATGCTGGTCATTTACTTAGCACAGCAACCCCATCCTCCATCCCGCAGCCTCCACTCTAACTAGGGTGTGGTGTCTGAGACTTCGACCATGATGTACATGTAGGTAGAAATACTTCTGAACAAACAACTGTTTTAAGCAAGTGTTAAAGATATATTTCTATGACCTGCACAAAACTGGCATCATGTAATGTAACTAAAATTCATTTATGCAAAAGTAAAAAAATTTGATGTGCAATTGTAATTTTATTATTTAATTTTAATTAAATAAACTGTAATTTTAATACAGTTTAATTTAATTTTATTAAATGTATCCATTAACAAATACTTCTTATAAACCTGTACATGATTTTCAGAGCTACATATACATTATTTTAATAAACATATGCCACATTTGTATATATTTTGAAAATCTGTTTCATATCCAGCTTTTAAAAATGATGCATGTATAATTACAAAGGTTCTCATGATTTCTTCTGCATTTAATAACACTACAAGTAATATTTTCAGAAAAATGTATCTTTCTCAAGAAAATACCCCACCCCCTGCCCAGAAAACCACAGTGGAAAACTTCTCTAAAGCAAATTTCACACTCCTCAAAACCGAGGTGGAATCCTTCAAAGCCCCTGGGCCTGTGGAAAATACGACCCAGACCGCAGAATCCTTTATAAACGCATTCTATGAACACCTTCAGGAATGCATGGATCATGCAATCCCAAATAAAACCAAGACCCAATCCTCCAAAGGCAGACGTCCTGTCTGGTGGATCCCAGCCATAAACAAACTATACAATAGAAGGAGGAAGCTACTACATGATAGAGCAAAATCCCAAAAAGGGAAGGCATCTCTGATCAGTATTAGCAAAAAACTACGGGCACTCATAAAATCGTCTAAGGCCAGCTTCGAGAGAAAAATTGCACAGGACACTAAGGATAATCACAAGGTTTTCTTTAGTTATGTTAGGAACCTGGGTGGGAATTCCCAGATATGCTCAGAATTAGTCCAAAATGACAAAAAATACACCGAACCCACAGACATTCCCAACATCCTAGCTGACAGGTTCAGCGTAACCCCCCCCCCTCCCCACCAAAAGGGCAAGTATCTATCTCAGATGCTCAGGTAAGAGCCGCCCTCTCCAAAGCAAAAAACACAGCATCAATGGGACCAGAAGGTGTCCCGGACTGCATCCTACATGAACTCCAAGAAGAGCTAAACCTAAACATAAAACTACTGTTCAGTCTCAGCCTTACTACAGGATATGTACCCAAAGAGTGGCGTACAGCAACAGTGGTCCCTCTCCACAAAGGTGGTGCCTCAATGGACCCTGGAAACTATCGCCCCATAAGCCTGACTAGCTTGGTCTGCAAAGCTATGGAAAGGATCATCATGGACCTCATAAATAAAGATATTGGGGACCTACAGACACTGGATCCTACCCAGTTCGGCTTTGTTAAGGGCAGATCCTGCCTCTTAAACCTGGTCGACTTCTTTGAAACCATCACCAAGGCCATTGACGAAGGGAAGGTGATCCACACAACCTACCTGGACCTCGCAAAAGCCTTCTATACAATACCCCACTCGGGCATTATAGATAAGCTCACCAGCTTAAATATAAACCCCTATGTCACTAGATGGGTTGCAAACTGGCTCAACGACAGAACCCACATGGTTAGAATTGCTGGAACCATGTCAGACTCCAAACCAGTTACAAGTGGCGTCCCACAAGGCTCAGTCCTGGGACCTCTCTTGTTCGGTATATATTTCTCGGAGGTACAGGCCAACATGGAAGGACTGTAGCTGACCAAGTTCGCAGATGACTGCAAACTGGGCGCCATAATTGACTCTCCAGCTGACACAAGCATCCTCCAAAAGGGCCTCATAGAAACAGACAACTGGTGCCAGAGCCATGGCCTCAAGCTAAATGCCAAAAAGTGTATAGTCATCCCCTTTGGCAAAAACAAAGTGCCCACAAATTACCACATAGGTGGCAATCCATTAAGTACAGAAGAAGTAATTAGGGACATGGGGACCCAAGTTGATAGCAATCTCTCATTTGACAACCACGTGGCCAAAGTGGTTAGAAAAACATTTTATATAGCCCACCTAATCATGAAGGGATTCACATCTAGATCAGGGGAGGTCATCATGCCTCTTTACTCATCCCTCATCAGGCCAATAATCGAGTACAATGCCCCTTTTGGGATGTACCTTACCAAACACCTGCAGAAACTGGAAAGACCCCAAAAGTACCTCACCAAGAGGATCAAAGGGCTCAAACAGGTGCCATATGCTGCCCGGTTAAAGAAACTCCAGCTCTACTCAGTGGCATACCACCTGCTCAGAGGCGATCTGTGCCAGACGTATAATGCCATGTCCAACCCGGAATTAAGGGACATGCTGCACCTCAAAAAATCCAAATCCCATTGAGCTACGCGCTCGAGAAACTTGAACCTCAGCACTGAAATAAATAGGACATGCTGGAGGGACAGATTCATAACCCAGGGGCTCCCTTCACTCTGGAATAAAATCCCAGTCCAGGTTAGGCAGAGTCTCTCACTGACTCTTCAAGAGGAATCTTGATGAGTGAATGGGAGATCATAGGTTTACAATGGGTATCACTTCTGTGTCACTGTTAGACAGAGGCACAGTATACTAACCTCGAAAAAGGGCATAGCAAAATTAATTTAAAATGGGTGGCGAAAGCCAAACATACTCTGGCTAGGCTTATAAATGCCCTAGGGCAGATAGCCTAGTATGAACCTATGAACCTATGAACCTATAGCACAGCAAGTTACTTACTGTAGCTCTCTTCAGGCTACCTGTTCCCATTAGCCTTGATTTTGCACTGATCAATGTAAACATTTTTTTTTTCCTTTTTGTCCCTCACATCTGGATTTTACAATTGTATCTGGTAATCCAAGGCCCCAACTTGTGCAGGTACCATGTAAGGGCATTCCCAGTTGCAATCCCATGGCTTTGACTGTAAAAACCTCTTGAACCCTACCTTCTGACCAGCCTTTATGACCCCTGTATTTCTTTTATTTTTTTTTGGTAATTCTTTCCCCACCCTTCCTTCATCGTTACTGGCCTAGCCCTCATGCCCTGTTCATGTGGGATTGACCAGCACCAGCTTGACCCCCAGACTTATTCTAGCAATCTACTGGGGCTAGTCATGGATCACAGACAATGGGGCTCGGCTCATCTGTGCTTCCATCCAGGAGGACTTATTGGCCAATCCTGTATCCCCCTTTCCCATGTAATAATGTGGTACAGCCCTAAAAGGGGATGCAATGTGTAAATCTGTAGTGTATTGATCACCTCCATGGCAGTTCAGCCAGCCTCACTACCCCCTCTGAACATGCCTCCTCTAGCAGCATCCCCAGTTTCCACCTGGGATCGCCATCTAGAGACACCCATGCACCACTGTCCCCCCACGGTACACCTATCTATCCCTGACACTTTGCCAGTTGCCAAATATGCTAATTAAACCCGTGTTGCCTGAGTTATAGTCAAGGCTTTATCTTTCTATGTCACCAGAGTGGCATATGTCTCCCTCTAATACTGAAGAAGATGCTCTCCAGAGAATATATGCATTTCCCTGACTAACCCCTTATAATATTGCAGTAAATGTTTAACCATTCCTGATTTCTTGCCATGTCTAGCTGCAGCTCAGAAGTGCCAGTTTTTGTATCAAACAGAAAGTTAATTGTCATTGTCCTTCCTGTCATTAACTGAAAAAGAGTGATCTCCATTTTTGCATTTGGAATGGCTGCAATGCTCATTTGAATTGCAGGTAGGTGCTGTACCCAATTGTTCCCTTTTTCAAGACATAACTTTTTAAGTGTATTCTTGACAGCTTCATTCATTTGCTCCATGATACCATTCAACAGAGAATGATAAGAAACAATGAACCTTTGTTGAATACCCAGAATGTTGCATAGTTCTTTCATGACCGGACATGCAAACTCAGGACCATGGTTTAATTTAATGATCTTTGGCTACTCCCAGTGTGAAAAGAGTGAGGCCCATAGAATAGAAGTTGTGGTTTATGCTGTGCAGTTGTTTGTGGGAACTGCATCTTCCCATTTACTGAAAGAAACCCATACCTTCCTTTTGCTGAAAGAAGAGATCCTATGAAGTCAGCCTGAATGCTGTACCATGGGCCTTCATATTGTGGGATTTGATTTAACATTGGTCTTTATTTTAGTGTCGGACTGGTCTGTAAGAAACTATGCTCTCTTCTTCCACCCCCTGACAGACAGTTTTGTGTACTGGATTCCAAAATTTATTTTTTTACTATTGGGCACAATTTAACATAACCAATATGCCCTAACACCTGGTGATTGAACTTCACCATTTTTTCACTAGAGTACCTGGTACATAGGGGAGGGATATCCCCTCTTTTGTGTTAGATACATACGTTCCTTCTTTCTCATCCCCAGTACATGGTCTACATTTATTTACTTCAGTTTCATTTATTGCTTTTGTATACTGGGAAAGTCGGACTGGGCAAAAGTACCATTTTCACTGGAGGCCTGGGGAGAAGTGCTCCATTTTAAAGATTGAGTAGAAGACAGTTATACAAGATTTATATAAATGTACATACATGCATACACCAGTAATGATATGACAATCAATCACAAAATAATAGTTTCACCTACATAGACTTGTGACAGAAACTACATAGAACAGTAAATGAAAATACATAGAATAGTAATGATATGAAAGTTAATGAAAACATGACAGCTAAAACAGAAACACAGTAAAATATTTGCTAATATTAAGCTTATAAGAGTCTAGTTGCTTTCAAATGGAATCAACTGTAAATAGATACTGAGTAGGAGACAGTTTAGTAATTATAGGCTGAAGATGTTTACAGCTTATGAAGGAGTGTTGAGGAGGTCTAGGCAAAAGGGGGATGGTGATTGTCATGTAGAGGGATAGATGATAGTCAGATATTTAGAGATTGTGAAGAAGTAGCTGTATTATGGCCAGTTACATAAAAGAGGTGACAGTTAGTAAGGGTTTGGAAAACTGAAACATCACATTTACAGAGCTGGCAACTGAGTAGTTAGAACTTTAGTTGACTTTCAAATGATTTTAGGGAGTGCCCTTGTCCTATTGCTAGTAGGATGGAGTTCCAGGATTTAATGAGGTGTTAGGAGAGTAGTTATTTGCCTGCAGAATTGTTGGGTTTGGACACGGGTAATAGGTTTTTGTCCGATGAACGTAGTGGCCTGGAAGGGTTATATATTTTCTTCCACTCCTTGCATCTATTGGATATTGCTTAGATCCAGATGAGCATCCACACCTGGTTCCTCATCCCATTGCTTTTTTTCAGAACCAATAGGGTGCATTATTGTCTCAGACTGTTTCTCAGAGTGCGATTCTGTCCCTTAGGGAGCAGCTTCTTTGACCAGCTCATCCACTCTAGCATTTCCCTGAAAATGAGCATGTTTTGACACATTTTTATGGACCTTAACATTACTGGGTGTGAAGATTACTGGTGTATCTGCTGCCTCCTGAAGAAGACTTTCAAGTATCTTGGAGTGCTTGGCTTGAGTGGTTTACCACTACTGTCTACAAAACCTCTTCTTGCCCAGATGGCCAGATGTACTGCAAGATAATTATCTAAATAATAACTGTCACTGACTGTATTTACCCCATCATCCATTGCCTGACCACATAACATACAGCCTGCAGTTCTCCTCTTTGGGCAGACATATGGCCTGGCTACTTGGATAATTAGGCTTCTTTATCATCATACAATTCTGCTGAGTCAAAAACAACAAAACTGGACCCATAGGCTCCCTTTGGCAATATCTGACTCCGTCTACATGCACAGTGCTCTTTCTGTTATCAAAATTAATCTGGAATGGAGAGCCTGGTGCCTTTTCAATGGTCTGTTTACATGAGTGTTCCTTTCCTTTATACATTTGCTAGGAGAGAAGGTAATGCATACATAATTCTACCATGACTGTTTTTTGTTCAAACGTGAATAGCTATTTTGCAAATCTTGTTTGGCTGATTGATGTGAACCGTGGAGTACAGTAGCTCTATAGCATGGTGTGGGGTGAAGTTTGAATTATAATTGGTGAAAAATGTGTAATATATTCTGTCTGTGTGACTTCCCAGTGTACTGATAACAATATCTGAACATAAAATAATGCCCATATTCAACAGGAGTGATTACCTTGACTCCCCTGTGATTTTTCAACAGACCACAATCTGTCTTCATTTTAGCCCGTAACTGGGGAAAGTTTGTCAGCATCTTATGCCAGATATCCTCAAAATCTGCACTGACTACATTGATTGACCTTTTCTTACCCGCATCAGGGTCATGAGGTTAAATTGTACAGCATTGCAGAAGAATCGACTTCTCCACAATGTTTTGTTATTAAAATCAATGAGCACTCCAAGAATAGACAGAATTTCCATTCCCAAAATAGTAGCCCTGCAGGTAGAGTGGAAGAGAAATTTACATTTACCTGTTTTCCTGGCTTCCACTGCTTATTGCTGAATTTTACTTTGGTGAGGTATTCCTGATTGCTATCATTGAAACTCCATTAAAATTGGATATTATCATTTTATTGCCCTTATAACTTGGAAGTTTTAAATTAGTGACTGAAACTGCTGCCCTAGTGTGAAGAATTGCTCTGTCCCATTTGTCACCCTCCACTCATACAGTTATGAAAGGCCTGGTGGACATCTTTTGCTTTACATATTATTACTTTGGATTTGTCCTGGTCCTGATACGCCTTTTTATCATAGTTATGAAAGGCTGCCTATTCCTTCCCAGAGTGAAGAAAGTTAAGAAATACAGGTGGCGGGTATGTGGGTGAGAGGGTCACACACTCCTAGCAGATGTTACCTAAATCCTTTACAACTTGTTTAACTTCATTTTGTACTTTAGCCACGTGGCTCTGACTATCTCCTGGCTGTTTTTCCCATAGTGGCCAGTGTCTGTTAGCTGAGTTTCTACAGAAAGTTTTACCATTTTGGGACCAGATCCAAGCTGATTTTTTGCAGATATTTTTGTAGATATTCTTCTGTCTTTCCTTCCCTCTTTTGAAACACTTGCTCAATCCAAGGACTAAGTGATTCGCTCTGTTAACCTCTGGGTCACAATCAGGGTTCTGGGGAGAGGGCACATACACTTCACGCACTGGCTTATTGTCTGATTTATTTTCCAGCTGTTGTCTATGATACCTTTCTCTGACAGGATTGTAATATGATCTTTTGGTAGTCTGTCCTTCCTTAAGTCTCTTATCAACAATGTTACCTAATGCAATCTGTCTTTTCCACCAATGGTAGTGTTTACCACAGTCCTCCTTCACATGACTAAACCTGTTACAGAAAAACCACTGAATTTCACTACCCACTTGTGGGACATCTGTGGGGGGTGGGTGAGCTGTGGGCTTCTTTCCTGATGGGTGGTGTCTGATAACCGAAACCTCAATTCTATTGTCAGTGAAAATTACAAATGTTCATGAAGTAGCCACCTTGCATTCCATAAATTGCTTCTGCCTGACAATCTTTTGAGCTGCATCCTCTCTATCTTTGGCATTGTCGAGAACATTATTTCAGCAATAGGCAGGGAATTTTGATGGCATTGTTTAAACCCCGAATGTAACGTAAAAATGATTCTACTGCTAAGGTGTTAACATCACAAGAGTTCATTTGTACATCTCAGTAATCATGTGTGACTTGAAATGCCATTTTAAAAAGCTGGGCATGTTCTAACAGTTGATCGTGTTTGATTATTTTAAAATGATCCAGCATTTTGGGGTCAGTTTTGGGTTTCTGCATATGTGACTGCAAGGCTGCTTTGATCCTCTTTATTGGTGTATATAATGGGAGTTGACTGTGCTCAGTATAAGACTATAATGCTTTGAGAAGGAAACATTTGTGACACTGACATAGATCCTCACTCCACTGCTCCTATGTAGCACTTGTTCCTTTTTTTTTAATCTAATTAAATTTTGAAAAAAAAACATTTACTATCTTCTCACTTCAGCATAATTTGTAACAGCTTAGACAGTTGATTAATTTGTTGACTCTGTGTCAGGGTGACTATCTGCTCGGTGGGGGGACCCTAGCTGTGACTCCGGTGTACCTAGTAACGTTGCGGGCTGGACAAGCAGTTCTGAAACTTTTACGTCAGTGTCATGCTCTATCCCTTCTAATGATGGCATACTTTGAGTTGAACTCTTTCTAGACAAATGTGAAGAACTGATAAATTCTTTTATTTTCCCAACATTAACTGTTGCCTCTTTACTAGCAAGAAATGTGTCCCATTGGTTTCTGAAAGTTGTTGGGCTGTTGTCTAAGGTTGCCTTAGCCTGATGAAAATTTTTGTGGTCATTCACTAACTGTTCCCAGAATTAACTACCTGCTACATCTTTGTTTTGAATGTTTTTTAGTTATCTTTTTTCTTTAACATAAGCATCAAACTCTTCTGCAATACTCTGTACAGGAAAACTAGTACGTAGAAAGCTAATGTCTTCTACTGCCATTACTATGGGTGCAAGGGAGGAATCTGTAACCACATTTATTTTAGCTGGTGTATGAGACAGCCCTACCTCATCCTTTTGGTCTAGTCTCTTACCTGAATTTTTAAAAGGGTTTCCCAAAATCACCATTATATCTGCAACATATAACCATACCTCTCAACTGCACAGATTTTCGCAGAATGTCCAGATTTTTGCTTCATATTTTTGGTCCATTTTTCATACAATTGTGGTTTTCTGGCAAATTCGTGGTAAATTAATAAATACTGAAGTTAGAAAATAGTGACAGATATTTGAGATTAAGACTTCATACACTTCAGAAAATTCGATAACACATTTCTGATTTTTGAACATCTGCGATTTACTCTGTACAAAATAATTATGCATACCTAACATAGCCTTTGCCATAAAACCCTTGACATTAGAACATTAAAAACATATAATTTATACAAATTTTGATTTATAAGAAACCATTTTACAATTTATAACTACACAACTTTAGCAGTTTCTTTAGTTGGTATAGTAAAAGAAACAGTGTTAGTTGGTGCAGTTAAAGGAATTGTGCAGTTTGATGCTAATGCTTCTATAGTATTCATAGTTTACCAGTAATATCGGTTGAATGCTGGAAGACAAATGAGGAAAACTGGATCCTAGAAAACGCACGCCACAAACACTCCACGATGACCGCTGCATCCTTATGGGGTGAAAAAGCCCACAGATGTTAGCCACTGCTGGAATGATAAAACTGGAATTTAAAGGCATGGTATCTTTCAGTATATGTCAAATCCTGCCGAAACCTGGGGAGTCCTACAATAACACTGAATTCTACGAAGGCAACAAACAAATTCAAAACTAGAAATGGCTCGGAGGATGTCTAGAATATAAACAAAAATCTCATTCTGGCTCACTAATGGTTATATAATGTGTTTTTTATTGATGACAAAGCACCAACACATAGCTATCAAAGTTTACTGAATAACACTCTAATTAACCTTTGTCAATAATAATGCAGGAAAATAGAGCTCAGTCAGTTGTACCTTCAAATGAGCTGAATAAAAGTCCTTGCTTTCCAGAGAAAGGTAACGTAACTGAAAGCAGCTTGAATGTTCTTTTGTTATATATCACTTCTAAGCAAAAAACAGCAGGAAGTTGAGTATGTCACTGTCTGCATGTAGACTAAGGCATAATAGACAGTTAGATCAGGTTCAATCTGAATATTGCTGTTGTGCTTTTAGTCTTTTTTTTTGCACAGTCAGCATATCATTGCGATACTGTAAATGGAGCTCCAGTCAACATAATGAACACAAGTTGTGTGGCTTAGACTGTTAACTAAAGAAACTATTACTTAAAGATATTTATACATTAAAATATAATGGGGGATACAATTTTTACTTTATACAATATCTATCAATATGTAGAACTCCCTTTTGGTAAAGGGGGGGGGGGGCAGAGAAGCTGAGAGGAACAAAGCCTGACATTAATGCACTAGGTGGTGGAAATAAAGCCCTGGCATAGCACAAGAAAAGGGAAAATGATGTGGTAGCACATGCTAGAAACAAGTCCAGGCAGATTACTATTTCCCATACCACTACATGTGAGGGGCCACTGAATCTTATTCACTTAACACCAGATGAAGAATATCTTCTATTAATCTATGGGGATGACTATGAAACAGAAGTTGGTAAAATTGGAATAATTAGAGGTGGTGGGGACACTGCTGTATATTTCCAATGTCTTCAGCAGCAGCAACACTCATCTGATCATGAAGGATGGTTTAACATCAGTAGCATACATTTATGTAGTGAACTGAATGCTGACAAGGAGTGATCTCATTAAATACAGCACAAATTATTATTATCAAGTGAACCTTGTACATCAGCACAGAATGGAAATAAAGCAGTGTGAATAGTAAGTGCCCCACTCACCCCCTTGTAAGCATACATTACGTATGCTATTTAATTAACATCAATGTTTTCAGATATTTTTTCTACAGACTCAGCATCAGAAACAAACAGTTCAATATCCAAGGGAGGGTAGCCTAATGGTTAAGGTGTTTGCCTTACAAACGCAAGATGCAGGGTTTGAATCTCCCAGGGGATAATTGGCTAGGCTTAAAATGTCTTGCAAGGGCAGCCTAGTACTAATCTATGAACCTATGAACTATACCAATAAATTTGGTTGATATCAGCAGCAGAATGGGTGCAATGCTGATGTTGCTTATATTATGAGGCAGCCTGGAGAAAGTGGCAGGCTGTCCCATGTTTAATGGTAGGATCTCTCACCCCACAACATGTCAGTAACTCTGCAGGAAGTCACAGTGCATAACAAAGTAAAGAAAAGCTAACATGCTGCTAACACTTATACAGGAGGTACATCCCTGCCCCTGTACACCAGTATCTCCAAACCCTGAGGAACACTTTGAAGATGATGGCAACTTTTCAGACGTAACAGTGTCTACAGTGACATATTTACAAAGGGGAGTCAGCTACCTAAGGAAACATGCAAAGCAGTTGCTATATAGCAGGAATTATTCTGTAACATTGTTATGGCTCAGACCAGTGACACAGAGAGTAAGCTGAAAATGGTTTGAGTCCTCTAGGGTATGCATGATGGTTTCCATCTTGAAAATGGCAGAGAGTAGGGATTATTCTACAATCACACTGATGCATAGTATGGAAGCAAACCAATCATCAGTGAGCACCTCCATTCATACACTAACATACTAAAGCTAATCTGGAGCCAGTCTTGCAAGGGGAAGAGGACAAAATACTGTCAGGACACATCAGGGAGATCACATGATAATATCATTGCTTCTCATGAAATTAATGTAAATAGTCAAGGTGAACAAGCACAATATATTGCATGCATGCCATGTTTACGTTCATCTACACTTACAGAACCTGTCATTCAAGGACATGATCATGGTCATGCAGCCCTGTCAGATCAGTGTCAGCAGGATCACTTGCATCAAGTAAGTCATGACACTGGACAAACTCACCTTACAGTTCTCATGGTAGTCCCTCTTTAAAATCACTTCTACTACCACTAGCCTATCTATAAAAGATCTGTATGTCTCATTTGATCTTGAACTATTGTGACTCAGCTTCAAAGACACAACTGTATGTTTAACTGGAATGGGGGGAATCACATTTACAAATCTGTGATCCTGCACCATCAATGAAAGGTAGAAAAAAATCAATTCTACATGGATTACCATTCCTACAGGTGGCAGTTTCTTTCAACTTAAAAGTAGCAATGCAGCAAAACTTTCTGGAGAAATATATAATAAGTGAATGACAGACTAAAATGAGTATCCTGCCATGCAAACTTACACTGCTGCCACTTCACCCTCCCCACTGTTCAAATGAAGATTTTTTTTTATGTTTCTGATGTCAGATATTTTGTGAATGACAGTATAAAATTAATCTGATATGTAGTACCAGACAATAATCTAAAGATGGAAGGCATAATATAAGTCATTGCATCCAAGTGACACCTCCAGGTGCATCTGTAGTTAACTCTACTGACGTCTCTAGGCATCAAATATTGCTTGTTCACATTTGCATCAATAATTCTAAAACCATGTTATGTACAAGGTTTTAAAAGATTTCATCTTAAAGCTTACCCAATGGCAAACTCAACTGCATTAATATCTGATTTCTTTCTAGTGCAGGTAAAGAGACAGTAACTGTTGTTTATATGAGCTTATTTGATATATATAATGTTCATATTTTTCTAAATATGTCAACAACCAAGTAACACAGACATAATTCCTTAGCTTCTGATGAAAGCTCTCAGCTAGATGAATAAAATGCTACTGACAATATGTGTGTAATTTTACTGGTTGCTGAGATATTGTAAGTTGTTTACAAAATATTACAAATGTAATTATGTGCTTACTGTGATTGAAAAATCCAGTTTAAGCCCTAGAAGATAAAGAATACTACTACTATAAAGTAGTTTGTGCTGAAGGGTCTGCCACTTATACTTCTTTCATAACCCTGTGGTTCCAGAGATATGGACATTTGTTTGAAATGTGAGGACATAATTTGATTCTATCAAAAGGCTTAGGATCTGCTAATTGGAAGTTACAGTGCAAACTCCCAGAGCTCCACTGGAGTGAATGAGATAAAAAAGCAGTATAATACATTTTCATTGAATCTGCAATGCATTAACTCATGGCGTATTTCACTGTTGACAATAATCAGCACTTGTATATGTAAGTAAGCAGTACAGAACTTCATCAAAGCAGACAAAAATGTGATTTATTTGTTATATGATGCCTTATGACACCACCGAACAGGAGTCAATGAGTATTCAGGCATGACTTTAAGTAACGATAATATGAGTAACTTTTCTAAACGATAATAAAATAAAAAAACAGTCTAAGATGAGCAAAGATGTCAGAGGAACAATGACAGCAGACCATGCACCACACAGCATAGCCCACAGATGATACTGCATGCAACAATTATATCTATATGTTTTATTACAATAAAGGAAACACTAACCTGAATGTCATGGTCCTTAGTTGTGGACTAGACAGTGCCTGTTTATCTGCACAGCCACATGCCATGCACAAGCCTACTGGATGTGGTCCCTTACTACTGCTGCTGGCTTGTCATCATTAGTCATAGTGGGAATGGAACTGGGAGCTGCTGTGACAACACGGGTCACTTCTCTACCAGACTGGTGTATGTAATGCAGAATCAGCATGCAGTAAACATTCTGCATGCAGTAGCTAGGTCATACTAAAAGCACCCCAGACTCATCCAGGCTCCTGAAATGCTTCTTCAGAAGGCCAAAGACCCTTTTGATGACAATGCTGGTCTTGGGCAAGGATGTGTTATACATCTCTTCTGCAGCTCTACTTGAAGTTCTCACTGTTGTCATGATCCATGGCTCCAGTGGGCATCCAGCATCACCTACAAAAAAAAAAGAACAAAACAAAGCAAACAAAAGTTTAGCATTAAGCAGTACATTTTAACATGAATAACTACTTAAATACAGTGGATTGGACACTCTAAATTGACCATAGGTGAGAGTGTGTGCACGAGTGTGTGGTACAAATGAACTACTGCGGCAAGGCTAGCCACCCGGTGCTGTAAACCTTGGCTTGAGATGATTGTCACTACTGAAGTGACACCCCACTCCCATGTGTAAAATGGGAAAAAGGGTTGAGGATGGAAGGATGGATATATATTTCCATTTACCAACAAGATGATCTGATTACTGGGCATCCTACCATGAAGAAGAGTCAGTAAAGTGAGCTAATGTGCCAGATATGGGAATAATGTGCAGTGCCAGGATGCTGGGCAGAGACATTGGTTATGTAGCCCCATGCATCACAGTCGTCCTGGCAATTGATGGAATGGTAGCCCTTCTTATTGCAGTACCAGTCTCCCTGTGGACCAGAAGGGTCCCTAATTGCAACATGGGTGTAATCTACTGCATTCACTACAGCAAGGAAACATGCCAGTTCATAAAAGGCATGCATAGTCCTGTCTTGATCCTGACTGTATACATAAAGATTTAAAAAGAAAATATAAAAAGTCATAAACATTCAGTAGCCATATAGCTGAAACACTTGATGTTCTTAAGGGGTCATTTGCTTATATCCCACGGGCCTCTATTACAAGAGTTTTAAAGTATCACACAGTGAAAAGTCTCTCTTGGCTAGGTTTTTCTTATAGTTTTTATTAAATGTTATATAGTAGATAGTAAAGGCTATCAAGAAAATAGATAATGTTAGGATATAGGGAAGTTTTGTGTTAGCATATAATACACTGAGTGACAGGAGTTAATATCAGAGGAATGGAAGATACTTGACGAGAAGAGAGGCTGTGAGTAAGAATGAGGGGAAGTAGAATTAAAATTTTAATGGAATTGATTAGAATGAATTATAAGAGTCAGTAGATGGATAGGAGAAATCAGTTAATGCAGATATGCATACAGAATGGATGTGATGAAGAGAGGAGAGGATATATAGTTTCCCATGTGAGTGAAGTCACCTAATGTAAGCAAAGGTTTGGACACTGAGTAAGCACATTATCTGTGTGTATATGTCAGTTATTTTACTGTCTTAGGAGAGCTAATGTCAAAAGGCTAGTAAATGAGGCAGATGTAGCAGGCTGACTATCTGCTCATCTAGTATTTAGGTGTAAAGTAGTAAAGTAAATACAGCAGACGGTGTGTGTAAATAGGGTAGACTAGACAAAATATACAGAATGATCTCCAGTGAATGGGAGGCTTCTACCAGATGTTGCAGATTTTAAAAATAAGGTGGAAAAGAGGTTAATACTTTTAACCTTTAGGTATTGGACTGTGAACTAAGTAGGTAGAAATATGTATAAAAGAATGTAACTCAAGCTTCACAAGTCTATGGGGAGGAACTTCCAAGTATGATTTTTCAGTGCTCACCAGTAAAAGCAGATGAAATGGGACTGGGAAGAACTTCAAAAAACAAAAATTAGAGTAACGACATGAAACTCAAGAACCACTAAGTAAAAATGAGCCGCAAAAGTTTGCTGTGTGGGCACTCAAAATTCAGGATCTATGGAACACATTGGGGGTGCAAAAGTATATAAATAGCATTAACAGAGTGACTTCTAAAATTATAGTTTTGTCATTAATGGGAACAGCTCATAAAAGAGGAGGGGAGAGAATTTTATGTCAACATTAACATAAGAAACAACAAGAGAGACAGTTTAAGCCACTAAACTCTTTTGCAGAAAGGCACAGAAGTAAAAGAAACCAGAAATTTAAGGCTTCAATGTACATGGGTTTCAAAAGGTAACAGTAATTGCACTTTTAGCCTGCCTTAAAACAATCATATTCCTGCAAGTAACCTTGCACTAACTTTCTTGCAAAAAGAAACCACGACTCAACTTCTGAGACTTGGTTGGCTACAATCACTTCTTTGTTATCTGATATTTAACTGTTAGCCTAGAGGGCTTTCTCTGTACTTTAAGTGCTAGCCACAAAGTTTGAGAATTCATTTTATGCTCAGCTTCTGAGAGACTTGGTTGGCTACAATCACCTGCATTAGAAGCTGAAGTTAAATACAAACTTGCCATTTTAAAAGTACTGTATTTCATTTTTTCTGTTACCTAATTGTGTGTTTCACTGAATATAGTGTGCTGTGTGTCTCTCTGCTATAACAGGGGGTGGTGGTCTTCTCACTTCTTTGTTATCTGATATTTAACTGTTACCCTAGAGGGCTTCCTCTGTACTTTAAGTGCTAGCCACAACGTTTGAGAATTCATTTTATGCTCAACTTCTGAGAGACTTGTTTGGCTACAATCACCTGCATTAGAAGTTGAAGTTAAGTACAAGCCTGTAGTTTTAAAAGTACTGTATTTCATTTTTTCTGTTACTAATTGTGTGTTTCACTAAATATAGTGTGCTGTGTGTATCTCTGCAGTTAGTTCCCCACCCACCCTCCTTGTTCTTGGTTTAGTGTTAGTGTTGGTGGCTCTGGAATTGCCCACCCTTCCTGTAAGTCTGTATTTGAAAACTCCTCCTGAGTCCATCTCATTTGCTTACTTAACCGAGTACAGTGAGATCATATTCTGAGTCTAGTGTTGACTCCACTTAATACAGAGAGAAGATTTGAGAAGGCCAACCCACTTAAATTCTTCCTTCCGTTCTTCTTGCACTTTACTAACAAAAAAAATGTGCACTTTATTCATCTGCTTTTACTGTATTTGTGTTTCCACCTACTTTATTTTGCTTTTGCCTCTTCTTAAAAGTACTTAATTTTATTTATTCTTCTGCATTTATTACTGCTTGGTAGTAGCCTGATTAAATTGTAACTGCTATTCTTAGTCTTTTGATTTAAGCACTTGGGATTCATGCCAGTTGTTTTACATTAAGAAGGTTTGTGGTCTGCACTGTTGTGGCAGGACAGGTAGCTTACATCCTTCTAAGCTGGGAAATGCTGATTGTAGGCTCAGTGTCTGCTATTCTAAAAGTGTATTAGTTCTGGTTTAAGCACTTGGGCTTCAGGCCAGTTATTCTACATTAAGAAGGTTTGTGGTCGGCACTCTTGTGGGAGGAGAGGCTGGATTCTGCCCTTCTGAGCTGGGAATTTCTGGTCACAGACTTATTGTGCCTGCTTATTTGAACTGTTTCTTTCTGAAATTGGTGTGCCTTGTTGATGTAGCATAGACCAGATTCAGGCCTGCTGAATCTAGCTTTGTTTGTATAACTTGAGCACTGATCCAGGCCATCTTTTTTTTGGAGAAGGTTCCCTTGCACCCTAGTAGAAGGAGTTTGCAGTTAGAACTTGTCTGATTGAAGACAGCTGGAACATGGCTCAGTTTTGAGCTTTTTTCGAGTTAATTGGGTAACTTGTTTAAATCAGTTTGTTCACTTTCTATAGTATATATATATATATATATATATATATATATATATATATATATATATATATATATAGCACTTTATTCATCTGCACTTACTGTATTTGTGTTCCTTCCTACTTTATTACTAGGGGTATTGACTACAACTCTGATCTGAGATATATAACAATAAGTATCATTTTCTGTGCATTTAAAGTGTTTTTTTGATTGTATCTGCTTTATTTTCTGAAAAAAATACTTGTTTCCCACCTTTCTAAGCTAGTAGTGTCCAGTTTTTAGGTTAGTGCTGAACTCAGGGCTGTGTTACAAATCTGTGTTTGCCCATGCCTTACTTGGATAGAAGAACGTTTCTCTGTTCACCTGTGAGAGAGGAGAGCTTTGAGCAGCCTATCTGTCCCTGGAGGAGTGGTTTCAGCCCAGAAATTAGTAGCTTATTGGCCATTTTAGACTAATTTCTATCTCTTTTATTTCCCTGCTATAAAAACCGCATTTGCCCGATTTTGTCTGCCGGGCAGCCCCCGTTAGCTAGGGTATAACTATTCCCGGCTCCACAAAGTCTCCTCTTCAATTTTTCCCTTGGAACTAGACAAACATTCAACTTAAGCACTCAAGCCATTCATTTCTCATCCCGGCACTTGCTCAAAACTCTTAGCAAGTACTTATAAACCCTAGCACTACACCCCCCCCCCATATCGTAGAGAAGGACAAGGCTCTCCATTCGACCTTACCAGCCATTCAGTAAAACAGTTGACTGTACCTATCCAGGCATGTCCAAAGGGCAGTTTCAGGTGTACTCTCCAGTCCAACTGATGAATCTGGGCATTTGGAGGCAATGTTACAACTGCCTCATGTACAAAGACAACCCTCTTCTACTACCACCAAACAGTAATACATGCGAGAAATGCAATTATACAGCCAAACTGGAGACTAAGCTCTCTAAACCCAAGACTGGATCAGACAGTCAAGAGGAGAAGGGAAATACTTGCATCACACACCAATCTCACACAGACCCATTAAACCAGCACCAGCAAAAAACACACATAAATACACAAAAACATACTCGGAGACAATAGTAAAATCAGCAAAAGCAACAGAGACCTCCAAAGCAGACATCCAAGCAACCGCCACCCCCAACACAAACCATGAAACACATACCACAAAACCAGTGTGCCATGCAATCACAGCCCTTAAGGCAAAATAACATACTCAATATACTAGTAATAAGTGACTCTATAGTCAGACACACTGACGTCCCACTCACTAGGCTGAATAAGGAGAAGGTTACTGTTAGCTGCCTGTTGGGTGTGAAAATCCGCCACATAACACAAGCACTCAGGTCACTCCAGAACAAGTACAAATATGACTCTGTCATTGTCCATGTTGGTGTGAATGACCTGAGACGTACCTCCCTGGACTACATGAAAAGAAACATGGAAGAGCTCTCTGATCACGTAGCCCAGGCTGGTATGACCCTGACTCTGAGTAGCATCCTGCCCTCTCCAAGAATGATACCACAGTATAAAGAAAAAATGATCAATTTCAACAATTGGCTAAGTTTTTGGTGGCATTCAAAGAGGATCCAGTGTCTGTCCACCTGGGATGTCATGCTCAACAAGCCACGCTGCCTTACTAGAGATGGCTTGCACCTGTCATCCTTAGGCTTTCGAATACTGGCAAAGGCTTTTGCCACCCCATAGTGCCTTTTTTAGGCAAGGCTCAAAAGACAAACCCACCACCGTAAGTAGCACAAGTAACAAAAAACTGAGGGTAATGCTACTCAATGCCAGAAGTCTAAACCTCAAAATGCATGCACTCGAGGCTCTCCTCAGTAAGGAGAAAATTGATATATGTGCAGTAACAGAAACCTGGTTTAAGGCTCTAGAGAGCACTCCAGCACTTCCAGGCTACAACTCATAGCATACATTTCGTCTGCAGAACCTGGACCAAAATACAAAAGGCGGGGGTGTATCCATATTCATCAAGGATACCCACACCTCTAGGTTAGTGGCACAGCACGATGCTTCAGAGATCATCCATGTGCAACTAACAATGGGAAAAACTGCAATTCAAATTGTAGCTTGTTACAGATCACCCATGTCCCAGGACCCCCATTCTGCATTTCTGGAAAGACAGGGAAACAAAAAGGTCCAACCAAACACCCTAAGGGTGATTTCAATTATGCAAAAATTAACTGGGAGAACAACTCAATACTAACTCCCTTGCCCAACATTTCCTAGAATTTATAAACTCAAACACCCTGGATCAACTGGTCAACACTCCCACCAGAGGTGACGACATATTTGACCTGGTCATCACCAACATGGGTGACCGGTCTTCCACACCAGAGGTCAACCCCTCACTGGTTAGATCTGACCATAAACAAATCACTTTGGATATCCACATTCCACCCCCACCACCGGACAAGGAAACTACCATGAAAAACCTTTCAAAAGCAAACTTCATGTTACTTAAGACTGAGGTGGAAAGTTTCAAAGCCCCCATGCTGAAGGATAATGCTGTCCAAGCTGCAAAATCCTTTACTAGTGCATTCTATGGGCACCTACAAGAATGCATGGATCATGCTATCCCAAGCAAAACCAAGACTCACTCCTCCAAGAAAAGGAAACCAGTCTGGTGGACTCCTGTCATAAACAAGCTATACAATAGAAGGAGGAAAATAGTACAGAAAAGAGTAAAATCCCAAGAAGGGAAGACATCCTTGATCAGCATCACCAAGAAACTATGATCCCTCATAAAATCATCCAAGGCGAGTTTCGAAAGAAAAATTGCCAAGGACTCCAAAGATAACCACAAGGCATTCTTTAGCTATGTCAAGAATCTACATGGCAATGCTCAAATCTGCTCGGAGTTAGTGCAGAATGGCACAAAATACACTGAACTGACTGATATCGCCAACATCCTGGCAGACAGATTCAGTGCAAACTTCGCCCCCCCCTTCTCACCCCCAAAAGGGCCCATAACCATACCAGAAGAATGTAGAGCCCCTGAAATCACAGACACTCAGGTTAAAACAGCCATCTCCAAGACAAAAAACACAGCATCAATGGGACCAGATAGTGTCCCAGGCTGCGTCCTACACAAGCTCAAAAATGAACTAGCCCCTTACCTAAACACACTGTTCATACTCAGCCTCTCCACAGGCTATGTACGCATAAAGTGGCGCACAACAATGGTTATTCTGCTCCACAAAAGTGGAGCCACAACAGACCCCAGGAACTATTGCCCTATAAGCCTAATTAGCTTGGTCTGCATGGCTATGGAGTACATCATCACAGAACACATTAACAGAGACATTGGGAACCTCCAAACACTGGACCCTACCCAGTTTGGCTTTGTTAGGGGCAGATCATGCCTCCTAAACCTAGTGGACCTCTTTGAGACAGTTACCAGGGCTATAGACAAGGGGAAAGATGGTACACACAGCCTACCTAGACCTCTTAAAGGCCTTCAACACCATTCCCCATTCTGGCATTATAGACAAGCTCACCAGCCTGAACATAAATCCCTATGTCACAAGATGGGTTGCCAACTGGCTCATGGACAGAACCCACATGGTGAGAGTTGCGGGAACTAGGTCCGACTCTAAGCCGGTTACAAGTGGCATTCCCCAAGGCTCAGTCCTAGGACCCCTCCTGTTCAGCATATACTTCTCAGAGGTACAGGCAAGCACAGGAGGACTATGGCTGATCAAGTTCACAGACGACTGCAAACTGGGGGCTATAATTGACTGTCTGGCTGACACAGGCATCCTCCAAAAGTGTCTCACTGAGATGGATACCTGGTGTCAAAATCATGGCCTCAAGCTAAATGCCAAAAAGTGCATAGTCATTCCCTTTGGAAAAAACAAAGTGCCCACAAACTACCACATAGGTGGTAGTCCCCCAAATACGGAAGACGTAATAAGGGATCTGGGGACCCAAGTAGATAATAATCTCTCCTTTGATAATCCCATTGCCAAAGTGGTTAGAAAATCCTTCTACGTGGCCCACCTAATCACAAAAGGGTTGGCATCCAGATCAAAAGAGGTCATTATGCCCCTCTACGTATCACTCATCAGACTCATCATAGAGTACAACATCCATCTGGGATGTACCTTACAAGACACATACAACAGCTGGAAAGACCACAGAAGTACCTCACCAAGAGGATCACTGGCCTCAAACAGATAACCTATGCAGCTCGACTGAAGAAACTCCACCTGTACTCGGTTGCATACCGCCTACTCAGAGGTGATCTCTGCCTAACATACAAGGCCATGTCCAAGCCAGACTTGATGGACATACTCCACCTAAAGAAAATCTTATTCCCTCAAGCCACACGCTCTAGGGATCTAAACCTTACCACAGCAATAAATAGGGCGTGCTGGAGGGATAGATTCTTCTCCCAGAGACTTCCCATGCTTTGGAAGAAGATTCCAGTCTTCATTAGGCAGAGCTCCTTGCTAACACTCTTCAAGATAAACCTTGACGAGTGGATGGGAAGCAGAAAATTTACCTCAGTGATCACTTCAGTGGCTCTGCTGGACAGAGGCACAGGGAACTAATCTAAGGGGGCGGTGAAAGCCAACACATTCTGGCTAGGCGTGTAAATGCCTTCAGGGAGATAGCCTAGTACCTACCTATGAACCTATAATCCCAAATGTTGGACCATTTGAATGGCAAAAATCAGTGCAGCTATTACCTGATTTACTGAAAGAGCTTAATAACACATCCTAAGATGCTGCAAAGTCAGAAACAGCTAAACACTGGATTCAGTAAATTAAAATTGTGCTACAAACTGCTAAAATTAATTTAAAACATAAAACAAGAATGAAACAAGCTAAAACAGATATAGACAGAAATAGAATGGATGCTGATAAAAAAAATAATTTTTCAGCCAGTTTGCTCTGTTATTGAATGGCTTGTAACTGCCAGAAATCAGAAATGCAAGTCTTTTTTTCATCATCATTTTTTTTTAAATATTTTTAACCAGAAGAGATGAGATAATATATGATGATATGTAACAAATATCAGACTATATATTTAAAATGTATGATAGTTTCAATCTGCATACGCCATCTTCACAGGCTAACAACATTGCATTAAATTTGCATGTATAGTACTAAAGAAATTATTTACCATATGGCATTACATATATTTTGAATAATATGTATAAAAAAAAGCATAAAGAAGTAAAAATGTTTATAACAAATCACACAGAACTAGGAGTTCACCAATGTAATAGAAACATTAAAAACTGAAATCTGGCCATCTGCAAGTAACAGATAATAAAAATTTTAACACCAAGGCCGAGCATAACCCACTTAAAAGAATCCACTTTAATGAACCCGGCAGAAATATGTATAGTTAAAATGATGAATATAATTAATTAGGTCAAGGTATCAGATATGTCTGTGCAAGGCTCCCATTTATCAATAAAGAGAAGTTTTGTCCCTTTTATAGCAACTGCAGATTTGACCTTGTAAGTTTGGTGAAGGATGCACCAACACTCCATAATCTGAGAAGAATTATGTTATTTTCAATGCCTGGTGATGGATTTTTTAAATCTAGAATCATTATGCCTAATAACAAGGGTGGGGGGTTATGGCCAGGTAAAATGCCATACAGCCCTAGAAATCATCTCTTGTCTGATTGAGTTTTATATACTCAATAAGCTTTATCCCAAAACTGATGCCAAAATCGATTAATTCCAGGACACTCCCAGAACACATGTTCTTTAGCAGGATTAAATTATTTTAAATTACATCTCCAGCATAGAGAAGCATTGCACAAAATTCTCTTGTTTAATAAATCAGGCATTAAAAAGACCTGATAAAGGCATTCCCAGGCAAGTAACCTCCATCTAGTGGTGGGTTTATTGGTAGTGGAGCATTGCAGTATCCTGATAATTTGTGCAGTTGAGGCACCATGAGTACTGTTATCTGGAAAACTAGTTTTATAGGCATGTATCATACCATGAACAGACTAAACTAATACAGTTATTAGCTCAGACAAGCCACTTTGAGAAGGTGAATCATTCAGAAGACGATTATCACAGACTTGGATCAATGGGTTATAAACAATCTGTTTTAGATGAAGTTGTGGGACAGTGGCAAGACCTAATGAGTGCATCTGATGATAATATAGTGAGTGTGTATTTGGGATATTGTAAATAGTTATAAGATCAGGTAATGGTTTAGAAACGCACTAGAATATATCTGAGATAACAAGACCAAACCTTTGTCCCACCAGTCTTGCCAAGGGCATGTCAGTGTAGCCGCATGGAAATGGGAATGTGCTGTTATTGGGGATATGAAAAGGGCGGCTATATTGGAGGGGTCTCATTTCCTCAATATAGAAAATATAGCTCTATAATTGGTATTAAGATATTGTAATGAGGCTATAGAGGATAATTGATTATGGTATCCAAGTATCATGCTAAATAATAGTCGGGATGAATATTTTTCATACAGCCCCATATTATGAAAGAAAGGAGAGTTGGAGAGTATTCACCATTAAAATAGCTCATGGCATCAGTGACTGCATTCGAGCAGCTTGAAAAGTGATTTCTAGGCTAGGTAGATGATGCTTAAACTTGAGAAACATAATATGCTGACAATGAGCCCTGGTGAAGGGAAGGGGACCACAGAAATTTTAGCATTTTATTGTTGCATGTCTTTAATAGGGTAAAATTAATTATTGTGGAGGTTCCATGAATAGTATAGAGAATTTTAGGGTATAAAACCATTTTAAACAAAATAAGCTGAAGGTAAAAGTAGTAATTTGATACTTTCTAGTCATTTGTGTGTTGTGTTGCTCTATCAGTTGATGAATTAATTGAGTATGTGTCTCTTTAGTATCTTTAGAAGGCCCTGTTAACATAATTCCTAAGTAAAGAAAACTAGAAGGATTATATGCAAAATTATACTTGGCTTTTATCTCGTGTGATAAAACATCATTATAATGCATCAAAACAGATTTGGAAGGATTGATTTTTAGCCTGAAACATGATGTCAGTTAATAAAAATATCCCAGATAATCAGAAAGATATTCAATGGATCATTGGAAAAGAACAGAAGATCATCTGCAATCAAAGCCTTGCATGTTGTATGCACCTTTATCACAGAACTGGGAGTCAAAGGTGTTTAACAACAACTGAGTTAAGGGTTCAATGGCTAATATGAATAGCAATGGATCCAATGAATAACCTTGATGGACTCCTTTAGAAATTTGAAATGACTGATATATGAAAAGATCAGCTAACAGAACTGCATTGGTACCTTGATAAAGCATCATTAGCAGTGTTATAAAGGTTTGTGTGGAAAATGTAAAGGATTTAAAGCCTGAAATACATAATAGCAAATAATATTATCAATTTTTTTTTTGGCATCAGCAGAGTGTAAGTCAGTCAGTGTATTACCCAAATGTCCTCTTTCAAGCCATACTTTAGAGAGCAAAATATGACTCAAAGGTGATTTTCCTTTGAAAAGCCAGCTTTACCAGGGAGTTTTAAAGAAAGTAACAAAGAAGATATGCAAGCTTAAGTAATGTCAAGGAAAACAACCAGTGCCTGAACCTTCAAACCAATGTTCATCATCACCAAAACACAAAAAACAGGCACCTAAGAGGTATACAAAAATAATCTTCCACCACAGACCAGGGATCCACAAAATAATACATCTAATACTTTAATTCAACCCTCAGACAGCATAAAACAAAATAAAATGCATTAACAGAGTCACTGCATTTTTCATCCTATCATAGGACTTTTTCAGACATGACATCAAATACAGAAGGAATCACCACGAATAAATACCTCCGCTTGTAGCATAAAAACGTCTTTTATTGCAGAATGAAATGAGCACTTTCACATAGAAAAACTATGCTTCTTCAGATTCTATTACATACAGAAAGAACACTTTTTTTATATATGAAATTATACACTTTTAAACCGAATAGTCACCACAATTGTGACAGTACCAATCTTGTGTACCTTGCTACATGTGAGTGTTGTCTTGCATTCTACGTAGGTCTCACTAAGAGGAGACTAAGAGATAGAGTATACAATCATCTCTATGACATTAGAAAGAGAAATGAACAGAATGCACTAGCAAAACACATAAATGAGTTTAGTTCACACTTCTTTACTTTTAAAGTTTTACAAACTGTTAGTGATAATGCTAGGGGAGGAGACAACATTAATCATTTAGCATGTGTTGAACTCAGATGGATACTTTTGCTAAAAGCACATGTTAGCCCAGGAATTAATCAATTCATTTCCATCAAACCCATATTGAACAACAGACCCCTGTGATTCTCTTAGTCTATATCTTCTAAACATTATTGATTGATTTATTTATTTAGGCATATATATAAGTGTGTTTTGTTGTGGTTTAAATAGGTTTTACTTTATTTTTTGAAACATTTTTTTGTAATATATGCCTCTTAATGCTCCATATAGTGATAAGCTTTTTAGCTACATATACTTGGTTTAATAAATTGTAAATATTCATATATGGACTTTAATTAATTTTTATATTATAATATTTATTTGTTCCATCATGATCAATACATTGTAGTTGTATCATCCGTGTATCTATATAATAATATTATTGATACACATTTCAATAATAATTTTTTTTTTTTTTTTTTTTTACATATATTTTTTACATATATATTTTTTATATATTTGAACATTTTGTAGCTATCTACATTATAACTTGCCATATTGAGGCTGTGTACTGATAGCAGCTTCATAGTTAATTATGTTCTTTCATTGAGTTATACATTATTTTATTTTAAAACAATAGGTTTAAGTTTCACCCATTTATTTATTTATTTACTTTTGTAGTTAGTTAGTCCGCTCTTTGGTTCTATAGGCTTATATAATTTGTTAACCTTCTATTAAGTGCCAAACTTTTGTTAGCGGTGGATGATGAATTCTAACAGCATCGCTGGTTCCCTATGTTACATTGTGGTTTTATCAGGCATTTATTGACTACTACATCAGTTTACATTAGCATTTTTTCAATTGAGAGATTATATAAAAATGCTTATACAGTATTTTTTGGTTCACTTATTTCCTTAGATTTTTTAGCTTACATTATACCTATACAGATTTACCTTTTTCTAAAAATTCAGCTGAGGGTGCTTGTAGTGATTCTTATCGCATTTTGTTCATGTATATTTATATATACTTATAGGATATGTGAATGAAATTCTATTAAAGTAACGAGTTACAATGTTCAGGTTGATTGACTAATAGAATTTCTATATCATCAGTTAAAATGAACATTTTAGATATAGGTCTTTATTAGTAATTTTAACTTTATCATAGCAGAGCAACATCGGAATTTATAAATTTTGTTTTTTCATGATGGGCTTCGCTTATGAGTTTTTGCATAATGTTTAATATATATACATCCTTTATACAAAGTATGTTAGCATACAGGAAGTTTGCGCAATGTCTTTGTTACAGCTGTATAATTGATGTTTTTTGCGTGGTTCAGGATAAAATAAGTTATTTTTGCCATTTCAACTGATTTTATGGTTTTATGTTTTAAGTTATATATTGTTTTATGTTTCAAGCTATACATTGTATAAAGAACATAAGCATTCTATATTTTAGAACATCAGGAGCACTTTAAGCTGCTGCTTGAGTGATTGTTTAATTAAGTAATTCATTGTTTAATTGATTAGAGGATTGCTTGATTGGCCCGCCAAATTTTATATATAAAAAAAGTGTTCTTTCTGTATGTAATAGAATCTGAAGAAGCATAGTTTTTCTATGCGAAAGCGCTCATTTCATTCTGCAATAAAAGACGTTTTTATGCTACAAGCGGAGGTATTTATTCGTGGTGATTCCTTCTGTATTTGATGTCATTTATCTGTCGTATTTTTGTCGGAAGGGATCTTTGATTACCAGCAACAGTTCGTATTTACAAAAACTTTTTCAGACATCAATTCCTTCCACATTTGCTCATAATTTATACACTGAATCCAGGTAATTAATTAAAAACAAGAATCCTGTTACTGAAAGTCAGATCTCAAATTCCCCCTAAAAGAAGCTGCTGTATTTTATAATGTCCTACTTAGAACTACCCATTACATAGAATTAAAGTCTCAATCTCTATTCCTTTTTACACACAAAATGTTTAACCTTGTTCCTGTCAAATGTAAAAAAATAACATATAAAAAAATAAATAATATAATGTTCATAAAACTATCAACTACTTACTATATACATATACATATAGAAGAAATCTAAAGCTAATAAATACTACCCTCTAGTGTTCAATCCTGTAAAAAAATAGACCACTGTAAAACCTGTCATTAAAAACAATTGTATAACATGTACTATTATAAATATGTTTAGAAAAATCAACTATTAAATGCTGCCCTCTAATGCTCAATCCTAAAAAGACTAAACATGCTAAATCTTAATATAAAATATGATTACTTACATTATTTATAAAAGATCAAAGTATATTATCATTAAAAATTAAAACATATTACACAACATAAAATAGAATGCATAACCTACATGTTATGAAAAAGAAAAAAAAAAACATTTGCTTGTAACCTATCAGACCTAAATTTTAAAACTGGAACCAAAGAAATATTTTCATTCAAGCCTGGAGATTTGTTGGCTTCTAAAATAAGCTGCCAATATATCTCATGGAATTCGAATCTTGTCTCCCATTGTTGACATCTCTCATCTTGTAATATTTCTTCTGACACAAAGAATACAAAACTGGCTTCCTTACATTTTAGTGTATGCTTATATAATGCATTCATTATATCTTTCTTTCGAATATCATAGAGGTGTTTGTAAATTCTTCTTTTTAAAGCCCATTCTGTCTTCCCCACCTAGTTTTCCAACACAGTTCTTACACTGAGCCAGACAGACCAGTCCCTTACTGTTACAATCAGTACAACTATTAGATTTTTTTTATCTATTTCAGATCTGTACATAAATACTTTCTGTGTTACTAATAAGAGGATATTGGGCAAACCTCCCACACTTGTATGTACCCTTTCTTCTTTTTGTACTTTCCAATCCTTTATATTGGTCCTTTTTTAGGTCATTTTTAATATTCCAACTCTTTCTACAGAAACTATTTTAATAGTTATTGAAATATCCTTACCAAGTCTGAAAAGTTTGCAAACACATTCCAATTTTTAAAAATTATATTTTAATAATGTTAACATTTCTAATAAAATTCATAATAAATGCCCCTTACATCACTATCTTTTTCCACAATCCCATTATTATTACCTTTACTTTGCCCTTTATTCTTTAAGTTAGTGCCAACCTTACCTAATAGGGGACTATATCTTTTCTCCCTTCTTTCACTTAATTTATTACTTCTTCTATTAAGTCAGATGGATATTTCCTCTATAAAAACATCCTTTTTAACTTAACACATTCCTTTCTAAAATCCACCTCATCCTAGATATTCTAGTAAATTGGCCTTTCAAAATACTTCTCTTTTCTTTAAATGGGGGGGGGTGCTGGTGAAGTACAGAAATTAATTAGATAATTTATTTTTTCTGTAAATTGTTGACTTAAACTCCTTAGTTGCTAAAACGTTGTGTATTGTGATGTAAATAGTTCCCTAATTGCCTGTGTGTATTGTGGGTAAATCTAAGAAACTGTGAAGTCCTATTAATTTAGTTTAGGAATTCCTTAAACATATCTTCTGCATCCACCCAAAAGATGCATATGTAATCTAAGTGTCTTTTGTAAATACTCCACCATTTTGTAAATGGAGAATTAAAGATATACTTTTTCTCCCATGTATGTAATGCAATATTTGGATAACTTGGAGCACAACTATACTAGTATGTACAAGCACTGCATCTATGAGGAAAAATACAGGCAGTTAGAACAACAAGAAAGAAAAATGATAAGCAAGTAAAGCACCTCAGTTGGGTCAGTGAAGTTTATTTCTCGTGTATCTGACAAAGATTACAAATGACCACAGGACTTATATATTCTTGAAAGATGTAGTCCTGTATCCTTAGACATATACTGTGTCCTAATCTGGTCATGCAGTTATTTTCAAAAATGGTGTTAAGACATTTTTTTTTGTAGAGAGTACAGATGCAAGCATTTCCTGCTTAGCTTTACTGTGTTTTCTTATTAATTATTTAACCTTTCTAATAAAAGCTATTTATTGTTGCTACAGCAGCAGTTAATATTTATATTATTATTACTGTTGAATGATTCAGAATTAATGGAAGCTTGCTACTTACAAAGTTATACAAAAGCTTAATAAAAACTGTATATAAAATCTGCAGCATGTATATACAAGGCATAAAATCTGCTCCTGTCCTTCATTTCATAATAAATGTACAAAATAGAAAAATGTACATTTTCTTATTATTTGATGTTTGTAACATATATGCACATTTTACAGGACATGTATTTTGCATTTTCTTTTCATGGTGGTGGAATGAGGAAGTACAGGAGAGTATACAGAGAAAGAGGTTGGCAAAGAAGAAGTGGGATTGTCAGAGAGATGAAGAAAGTAGACAGGAGTATAAGGAGATGAGGTGCATGGCAAAGAGAGAGGTGGTGAAGGCTAAGGATAAGGCATATGTAGAGTTGTATGAAAGGTTGGACACTAAGGAGGGAGAAAAGGACCTGTACCGATTGGCTAGACAGAGGGACCGAGCTAGGAAAGATGTGCAGCAGGTAAAGGTGATAAAGGATAATGAGGGAAACATAATTACAAGCGAGGAGAGTGTGTTGAGCAGATGGAAAGAGTACTTTTAGGGGCTGATGAATGAAGAGAATGAGAGGGAGAGAAGGTTGGATGATGTGTGGATAGTGAATCATGAAGTGCAGTTGATTAGCAAGGAGAGGAGGAAGTAAGGATAGCTTTGAAGAGGATGAAGAATGGAAAGGCTGTTGGTCCAGATGACATACCTGTGGAAGTATGGAGGTGTTTAGGTGAAATGGCAGTGAAGTTTTTAACCAGATTGTTTAATGAAATCTTGGAAAGTGAGATGATGCTTGAGGAATGGAGAAAAAGTGTTTTGGTACCGATGTTTAAGAATAAGGGTGATGTGCAGAGCTGTAGTAACTACAGAGGGATTAAACTGATCAGTCACAGCATGAAATTAAGGGAAAGAGTAGTGGAAGCTAGGTTAAGAAGGGACATGATGATTAGTGATCAGCAGTATGGTTTCATGCCAGGAAAGAGCACTACAGATGCGATGTTTGCTCTAAGATTGTTGATGAAGAAGTATAGAGAAAGTCAGAAGGAGTTGCATTGTGTTTTTGTAGACATAGAGAAAGCATATGACAAGGTGCCTATTGAGGAGTTGTGGTATTGTATGAGGAAGTCGGGAGTGTCAGAGAAGTATGTAAGAGTGGTACAGGATATGTATGAGGGTAGTGTGACAGCGGTGAGGGCTGCGGTGGGAATGACGGATGCATTTAAGGTGGAGGTGGGATTACATCAAGGATCAGCTCTGAGCCCTTTCTTATTTGCAATGGTGATGGATAGATTAACAGACGAGATCAGACAGGAGTCCCCATGGACTAAGATGTTTGCAGATGACATTGTGATCAGTAGTGAGAGTAGGGAACAGGTGGAGGAGACCTTGGAGAGATGGAGATATGCTCTAGAGAGAAGAGGAATGAAGGTCAACAGGACTAAGACAGAATATATGTGTGTGAATGAGAGGGAAGATAGAGGAATGATGAGGATGCAGGGAGTAGAGGTGGCGAAGGTGGATGAGTTTAAATACTTGGGATCAATAGTTCAGAGTAATGGTGAGTGTGGAAGAGAGGTGAAAAAGAGATTACAGGCAGGATGGAGTGGTTGGAGAAGAGTATTAGGAGTGATTTGTGACAGATGAGTACCAGTAAGAGTGAAAGGGAAGGTCTACAAGAGGGTAGTGAGACCAGCTATGTTATATGGGTTGGAGACAGTGGCATTGACAAAAAGGCAGGAGTTAGAGCTGGATGTGGCAGAGTTAAAGATGTTAAGATTTGCACTGGGTGTGACGAGGGTGGACAGGATTAGGAATAAGTATATTAGAGGGTCAGCCCATGTTGAAAGGTTTGGAGACAAAGCCAGAGAGGCAAGATTATGTTGGTTTGGACATGTGCTGAGGAGGGATGCTGAGTATATTGGGAAAAAGATTCTAAGGATGAAGCTAACAGGTAACAGGAAAAGAGGAAGGCCTAAGATAAGGTTTATGGATGTGATGAGAGAGGACATGCAGGTGGTTGGTGTGACAGAGCAAAATGCAGAGGACAGGAAGAAATGGAAACAGATGATCTGCTGTGGTGACCCCTAATGGGAACAGCCGAAAGAAGATGATGATCTGACTATTAGAGGAATTATTTTCAATGTAAATAGTTATTCATATTAATAATTATGCCTTGATAAAGAGAGGAATTATTCATAAGCACTATCTTATCTTGGCTGATGGCCCTTTAACCAGACATTGCATTTACTTGCATCTTTTTATAATCTTTATTAATTTCTGTCATGTTTTCAGTCACTGACATTCATACAAAAGATTATTCGCACATGTTGCTCAAGGACGATTTTGTGAGCTGGTGTCTCAAAGTTGTTTGAGATCCCAATGCTATAACAGTTCCCCCTGAACAGACATGAGGACTCATGTTTGTTGATTTTATTCAGTGAATATTATCAAGCTTCATTGGCTCAGAGTCCTTCATAAATCATACAATATATTGGACCTGATGCACTTGGTCCATTGTCAAAACCTGTACTGCTTGTTGTCTTACACATTCAATTCTGCATTTGATGACAACATTTATTAGGCTCATACATCCTAAAATGTCAACTATGACCAGTATAAGCTGCATTATTTTTCCTCCCCTGCCAGTGGTAGAACAACTCAGCCAAGAGCACCATGTTTCTTTTTCTATTTGTGCTTTTTGAGCAATTTCCTCAATTAGCTTGAGGTGACTCCTGATTTCAGGTTCATTATTAGGAATATAAGTATACCATTCCTCTCTTATCAATGCACAAGTACAAGAACAAAATCTAATGTCATTTGGTTCTGTAAGATAACAGTTCGTATGGCAGTCATTTCTATGGTGACTTTTAATTCCTCTAATAGACCTGCAAATTTTCTAATTTCCCAAATAGCCTTTCCTGATCCATAAAATGGAAAGATTGATGCTCCTGCAAGGACATCATCTCCTACATCCATTTTTTCCTATGTCAATATATGTTTTTATTCTAACATTTCTAATATTATAATTAGGCAATGTTGTAGTATGTCTAATGGATGGAATTACATGTCCCAAATAACACAATCCATTTCAGTTCTCAGGAAGCCATTTGTAGGCTCTTTTACCAGATATGTAATATATGTCTGCTCAAACTGGAATCATCCATGTAACCCAATGTTTAGTTTTTAGCTCTTTTAAATGTACAGCAAGTTTCATAACTAAAACATTCAAAACAATGTTCAATTGTATTTTGGGTAGCATTGATGATGCTACAAGAAGTTTTCTCAATAAATGGGTGATTACTTTTTCCTTCTCCTCATAAACAAACATCAGCAGTCACATTTGTATGGAGGAGCCTCAAGAAAGAATGTATCTTTGGGATAGAGTCATTTCTTGGAACCCAGACTTGTTCTGTGAAGTTCAAAATTTCCAGAAGACTAAATGGAATAGCTCATAATGGAATTCAACTGTTCGCATCTTGTGGTATTTCAACACATATCCAACATTGTTTAAAATTAAAAGTTTCTGAGTACATTTGCAATGATTTGGTAAAGGTAGTAAAGTCCACCTTTTCCTGTGTTGGGGAGTAAAAACTTGTCAGGATCACAATTAATATCAGGATTTTCATGATTCAGTTTTTTTCTTCTCAAAATTACCTGTAAAAAAAACCCCATCATATTCTCATTATGAATGAACAGCAGATGCAGGGTGGTATCCAATGAGACGGAGCCCGAATAATGAAAAAATTCTTTCTTTACTCAATCCAATGATCAAAATGAAGTACAAATACACATAAAGTCACAGTTTAAAAATGATAAAACAACAATTTAAGCTCTTTCATCAATACTCAGACTTCTTCAGAACAGTGAATTGCTGGCTGATAACTCCTTAAATACACACCCAGTCAATTAGTAAAATATTACCCCACATCATTTCCTTTCAATTAAGAAACAGGTCCACCCCTTTGTCCCAAATCAACCTGTTGAGGAATATTTGGAGTACATTGAGTTAAAGTGGCAGATCAGACTGAATGCATACTCCCCTCCAGGTCTTAATGATAGAATTTCTATAGCACCACTTTTGAAACTTAAACAGTTATTTATGTTATGATTTATTTATATTGTCATTGGTATTTTTTGCCTTATAATATTCTTTCCATATGACACTATTGATTTAACATTTGGTTAGTTGACTTTTTGTGTACTTGCAAACAGGGGGAGTATTCACTACTACCTTACACTTCCGGTGATGTTTCTTAATTGAAAGGAAATGATGTGGGATAATATTTTACTAATTGACTGGGTGTGTATTTAAGGAGTTATCAACCAGCAATTCTGAGTATTGACGAAAGCGCTTAACTTGTTGTTTTATCATTTTTAAACTGTGACTTTATGTGTATTTGTACTTCATTTTGATCATTGGATTGAGTAAAGAAAGATTTTTTTCATTATTCAGGCTCCGTCTCGTTGGATACCACCCTGCATCTGCTGTTCATTCTAGTTTTTATTCTGCTTACTGAGTTTACCATATTCTCATTAGTTGTATCTGATATTGTGTCCCTTTATATCAGTTATTATATTCATAACTAATTTAATTTTCTACCCACCCTTTTAATCTTTTACCATCATCTTTATGAATCCAACCATTTTTAGTGGCTGATCTTTATATGGCTGGACTTGAGCAGCCACTAACACCACTTTGGTAACAATTTAGGGTCCTATCCATTTTGAATTCCATTTACTTGTGTTTACAAACTGGTGAACCATTACAACATCTCCTTGTTCCAATGTACCTCCCTTGATTGCCAAATACCATTTTACTTACAAAGTTCTAGACATGGGCTTGTCTAGCTTCCCAGACTCTCCCTTTTGCCCAACTGATTTCACCTTGGATCTGATCCCACAATTTAGTTTCTTCTAATGGTATCCCATAAGGGATTTCTCCTGCTTGTAAGTTCATAGGTCAACCCGCCATTAATTCATGTGGAGTTAGCTCACATCCTTGAAGATAACTTCACATCATAACCAAAATCTTGGGTGTTTCACCCAAAGATTTCCATACTCAGAAATCATTTTATTTAATCCTTCTTTCAGAGTTCTGTTAGCTCTTTCTACTTTTCCAGAACTTTGGGGATGATAAGGAGTATGAAACCTTTGCTTAATTCCCCAAGTTTTGCACATTTGTTTTGCCACTTTTCCAGTAAAGTGAGTCCCTTGATCACTATGTATTTCTCTGGGTACTCCCCATGTTGGAATTATGCTTTCACTCATTATTCTAACTACTGAGTTGGCATCTTCTTTTTTTTTTTTTTTTGGATGAGCTTCTACCCATCCAGTATATTCATCTATCAAAGTAAGTGGTGTTGTTGGAAGAGGTCCTACAAAATACATTTGTACCCTTTCCCAGGGTCCCAATGCTTGTAGGAGTCTATACTGTTTCCTCCTCTTTAATTTTACTACATTATGCATGGCACATGTGACATATATATCTATATGGTTTTGGATGTCTGTTGTCATTCTTTCCCACTTAAACCTAGAACTAACAATTTCTTGTAGTCTTTCCCCTTCCTGGATCACCTAGGAAATTATGATAATAGATTAGCAAAATTTTTCCTTTTTCAGGCTCAATTGTTTGTACTCCATGTAAAGGACCTTTTTGAATTCTCTTGGTACTGACCAAAGTTCTGGAAACCTAACCCATTTCCATTCACTTCCTTGTATTATTTCATATTCCTCTATTTTATCTTTCTTGATGATGTTTGGCTGTCCTCTCAGAATTTTTACTAAGCTTCCTAACTGTTGACTATCTTTGTTTGTTTTTGCATTTAAGGTCATATGAGCACCTTGCCTCAAATTCAGGGCCTCATAACAGTTTAATTTAATCCGTTCCTACAACTGTTAATCCACATACAGTAGGTGTTATGATGATCCCATCACATTGAATTTGGGTGATTTTACCAACCTCACTTTCTACTCTGTATTCATACTCTGTATACTGATCTTTACAGAAGTAAGCTGTACGATGTAAAGGTAAAGGATTTAGAGGTAAATCCATTTGTAAATGGCACTTATTCAAAATATTTTGTACCATTTTCCTTGTTTGTTTTTCTTCCATAATATTTACTTCCCACGCCCAGTATTATGGAGAATTTTGTATTGGATATGTTTGTTTAGAGTTAAGGGTTCCTTCTTTTGCTAACTGATCTACTATTTTATTAGCCTGACCATGCACTTCATTTTTGGTGTGGGCTATGACTTTATTTATACACACTGTAGACGGATTGTCATCTTTTATCAAACTCCAAATTTCTGTTAAAACTTTTTGATGACTGATTGGTTTACCATCAGTTGTAATCAATCCTCTTCTTGCCCAAATAGGAAGAGATGAAGTTAACATGCAGACTACATACTCACTGTCTGTATAAATGTTTATAAGTCTGGGCAATAACAAGGGTTGTTTATCTGCTTCTAGTTCAGCTCTTTGTGCTGAGCATCCCCCTGGGAGACTGCCTTTCTTTTGTTCATTTGTCTTTGCATTGTATATTGTCCATCCTGTCACAAAAAAACCCTTTCAGAGCTCCAGTATCTGGATCCATCTGTATACCAATCTAGTGCTCCATCAATAGTTTTGGTACCCAGCCTTAAGTGTTTCTCCTCATTTTCCAAGTCAGGACATTCATGAGATTCCCCTTGGTAATTGAACAGTTCTGGTAAAAACTTAATCCAAGGGATTTCTACTCTAATTCTGCTTTCCTGACTTGCAAAACTTGCAGTGCCATGCATTATTCATGCCCTTTGGGTTTCCTTCTAACATGTATTTCACTGGAGTATATTTGGTCTGTAGAAAAACTGGAGAGCCCTGAACCATATGGCATGCCACTTCAGTAGACCATTCTACTATGATGGCTTGCTTTTCACATTATCTCATTCCTTTCTCAACTGGACTTATAGCTCAGGAATAATAATCCAAAATCTGGTACTGAGAGCCTCTTTTTTCCAACACTATGGCCATCATAGTTAGACCATTGTGTCCAAACTGTATGATAAACTCTTTGTCTCTTTCTGAGACACTCAAAGCAGGTGCAGAAATTAGTTATTCTTTGACCTTAGAGAAAGCTGCTAATGAGGCGTTATTCCAATTGAGAGGTTCATGTCCCTTTTTGTTTCCTTTAAGCATATCAGTCAAGGGTTTTGTTTTACCTGTATAATCTGGTATCCATTTCCTTGAGAATCCAAAGATTTCTAGGGCTTGCCTTAACCCTGTAACAGTAACTGGAATTGGTAATTGTCTGATCAGTTGTTTCTTGTCTTCACTAATGCTTCTCTGTCCTTTTAATACCATGACACCCTTAATCAATTATTTGTTACACATATCTATAATGTAACATCTTTGTTTCAAGATGTTATTAACAATGATGCTTTGTAGATGAGGACCTGATACCCATGCATGCTGGAAAGTATATTCCCCTATCTTTGTTTTTACAGGGCGACTTACTTGAACTTGAGAGATTTCCCCTCTCAATCCTTGCAAGTTTATAATTCTTGTTCCTGGGATTGTTCTTGTAGTAATGGTAACAGTGGCTCCTTTATCTATTAAATACATATCTAAGTGATCTCCTACCCAAATTTGAGCATGTAGCCTCCCATCAGAGTAGAAGTCACTGAAGAAGTATAGCTAGATGCTGTGGGGCTATTATATTAGGAATTAGATTTGAAAGCGATTTATGTTAACTTATCCCAGTCCTGTTCTGGTAGCTGATATCCCCATACAGAGGCTATTTGCCATACTCCTTTTATTCCTTCTAAGAGGGTTTTCCCTAGCTTCTTCCTCTTCACCCTCATCATTTTGTCCAAGATGTGTTCCTAAGCTAATAGCTTCTTGCAAAGCTGTTTTTAATGCTTTTATTTCATGATCCCTGAATTCCACTTCTTTTTCTAAATTAACTACTTGTTGTTTCCATTACCTCATGTCTTCCTCTAACAGTTTTGTTTGAGTAAATGTTTCTATATTGTTGTTCTTTTTCTGTAATATCATTATGTAAAGCTTTTAGATCATCTGCTGTCTCTTTTATCTGTCTGTCTTATTCTTCTACACTTTCATGTAAGTGGGAAGATCTTTTTCAGAAAGCTTCTATAGTCTTGTGTTACGCTAATGTACACAAAAAACTGCTGTAAGAGAGATGGAATGAATGTTTTCTTAACAAAATCTCTTTTACTCTGATTCAGTTTTCCCCACTCTGTAAATTCATAAATCAAAGAAAGCAGTTTATAAAGAGAACTTATTTTTCCATCCTTCAGGTGTCTCTTTTTCCCTTAACTTTTACTGTTTCTGACTGACCCACTCATAAACAATATCTAATAAAAATTGTGGATCCCCTGTGTGCGAATTATCACTACTTTCATTGTCTGTTTGATTTATAACTTCTTCAAATCTGTGAAAATTTGGAGATAAAATTAACATTGATGTCTTAGCTTTATCTGGGGTACTCTTTTTAGAATTTGATATTTCCATTCGTTTAGAGAACGGAAAAAAAACTTTTAGTGTATTTGTATTTATATTTATTGTCAGCATTTTTGCACTTGTTAATGACATTTAAATGCTGGTTTTAAAGAATGTCTTTTTAAGAATATTTTTATGATTGCATTTCATGAATATTTATGAGTTCAAGGAGGTCCTTTTTAGTTAGTGTGATAAGATAGATTTATTACTTAATTGATACTCTTGCAGAATGTACTTGAGTGTGTTTATGGATTTTCTCTTACCTGATGAAGCTGAGAAGGTTCTTGATGAAAGCGTTTATCTATTTGTTATTTTGGTTTAATAAAAAGTATTTTTACCACTCCTAAAGTGTTTTGTGGGCATTTACTACAAGGATTTACTTGAGTTGCTGAAGTGTGTGGTTCCAGGAGTGCTGTCTTTGTTTTTCTACAGTTTGTGGACTTTTGTGCTTTTTTGGTCACTTTTAGATTTTTTTTGAGACCTTTCCTCATTAACATTTTCAGATTTATTTTGAGACATCTTTTCTTGAAATGGTTTAGCAAATCTTAATAAATATCTATTTCTTGGTCTAATTACAGGTACTCTTTTTGATATAATATCTTGCAACACACACCCATCGCAACACCTTTTTCTTGTTTAAAGAATTCTCCTTCAAATCATATAAAATTATTTTTAAGAACTAGTTATATCAGTTCTAATAATACTCTAAACTCTCTGAAATTAAAATTTCCTTGATCTACCATAGCCTCTTCAAAGCATTCTAAACCTATCCAGTGAGGTATAATAGAAAATAAAGCTATCATATCAATAATAACAAATATAATATTTTTATTATATAATTTCTTTTCCACCCCTTTTAAGAAACCCCAAGAATCCTTTTAAATTCCTTCTTGTTCTATCCAAATTGTTTGTATTTGAAAATCGATATAATTTCCTATTGGATGTGTTTTAGCTCCATTAGTTGCCACTATGGGCCTAAGCAGTGGATTTTTAGTGTCTTTGCGCACTTTAGGGATTCCAAAAATCAATGGTATACGAGGATTATTCATCCATAAAAAATTGACTGTAGAGCAAACTCTATCTTTGAATAGGCAATATTTATTTCATTTTTAGAGACTCTTAAATACTCTCCTTCTTTTCCCAGTATTTCCTGAATTTCGTCAGTGTAAGTGATATTATCCATTATCACCATCCCCCTCCTTTATGTGGCCTTATGACCCTAATATCCTTCCACCTACTAAGTTGTTCCAACAATTATTTTTCTTCTAAGGGGAGGTTGGGACCTATTTTTACTTTAATAAGTGTATCTCTTTTCTCCCTTTCTACTACTAATTATATTTTTTAATTGAAGATGTACAGGAGGATTGTACGTACTTTTTGTCTTAAAACATGTATCCACACTCTTTTCTTCTATTTCACTTGCAAATATCAACTCCAAATTCTTTTTCCTGATAAATAGCTTAAGATCTATTAACAAAATATGTTTTGTTAAGCTCTATGTTACTGTAATTAAAACTAGCATAATTACTGTATGTGAACATACAATCCTTTTGCACAATCTGATCCTCTTCTACAGAGGCTGTAATTTTTGTCAGTTTATAGAAACTACTGATAGATTTGTGCATCCTGAGACCAAGCATATCTACAAATTTAACTTTTTTGCAAACTGCAAGAGCTCCAATCTTGTGTATTTAGGGAGCTGCACTGTTTGTAGAAATGTTTATGTTGGGAAAACTAACACAGCACTGAAAGACTGTATATGTGAATGCATTTATATCTTGTTGAGAAATTATAAAAGGAATGCATTGTCAAAACATATTCTGGTCACTAGAGATACTCACATGTTTATGTTCCTTTTGCTAGAACTTCTTAATGTCAGCAATAGAGGTGGTGATGTTAAAACAAAAACAGAATGTATTGAGACTAAATGGATCTTAGAACTACAAAGTGATAGAGGGAAGGGATTAAATGACTATGCTCCTTTAACACCACTGCTTAGGTCACATGACCTTAAGAGGTAGTTCTGAAATTGCATGTATTTAAGTAGCATTCTGTACCTGTTTTATTAGATCTGAAGAAGCACCTGGTTAGGTGTGAAAGTGCTTGTCACCTTCCTGTTTGTTTTTAATATTTTTTGCTGTTTTATTAAATTTTGGAACTGTGACTTCATTGGATTGGTTGACCGGATACTCTTTTACTTGGAGTATTTGATTTGTGTTTAACCAGTCTTCATTTGCTTGGTGTGGTTTGCTTTATTCATTATATATAATTTCCAAGGGGTATGAGGGGTGTAGGGGGCTTGCCCGCCCCCCCATAAAAACATAAAAAAGGTAGATGTTTGTGTTTTTTTTTATGTTCGAGTTTTTGTAAATTCAATCATATTGTCTTGACCTTATAAGTTTTGAGTTTCTGAAAACTTGATCATATGATATAGACCCATTTAGGTAGATAGTATTTCATGCTGAAGGATGCAACTCCCACAAAAAAAAAAGTGGTTTCACAAAGATTTCCTTACTCAAGTGCTGCGTCAGGCCTGTCTGTCAGGAGAATCTATCCCATTAACATTACTACAAGTAATTTCATCTAAAATTCCATATTATAGCATTGGTTATCCCCTGGCAGGCCCTTGAAATTTCTTTGTTAGTAATAACACTCCAAAATATAATTTAAGACTTTTCCCATGTAGAATAATTGCATATATTGGCAAACTTACCTAGCAAAAGCTACTTACAACCTATAAACAAAAAAGTTATAACCACTATTGAAAGAATGAGCAAGCATAACATTTTCATAACATTGCTAGATAAATGTATACAGTCTAATAGCCAGATTCAATAAAGCCTACACAGTCTGGTTACACCACATGCACATTGTGCATCAGTGCACACCTGGTAGCGCACTGTTTTCAATTCAGTGAGCAACTTTATATGGTGTAGAGCTGTGCAAACAAGGTAAATACTATGGCATGCTAATTGCAGCATATGCAGCTGAATTGTGTGCCAATCAACCAATCCAAGATGGTGGAGTTATTCAACAATCTATAGAACAACCATGTAGACTCAGTGCTGGTTTTCCCTGAGAATTCCAAAACCGGAATATAGCCATGGAAAGGAATCTACACAGAAACAATGTTAAGGGCTGTTGTTGCTTTACTTCATGTGTATATGCAACAGGCTGAAGTCTATGCTCCTGCTGCTGCTAGTGGATGAAGGCCAAGAAGGAGAACAGTTTTCAGACCCCTTTTAACTTATTACAATTTACATGATGTGGAAATTGTACAACACTACAGGGTGGATAGAAACACACTACAGGAACTCTGCAACCTCTGTCGTCCTCAACTAAGAGCCAAGTCAAACTGAGGGAAACCTATTCCAGTGGAATCAAAGGTCTGTGTAGCACTTAGAATTTTAGTGACAGGTACCTTTCAGAGACCAACAGGGGACATGCTGGGGGTGTCACAGGCATCAGCATCCAGGATCCATCAATTCCTGAATGCTGTACTACAACATGCCAGTGACCACATATATTTTCCCTGTACTCCTAAGGACAGAGCCAGAAATATGCAGGAGTTCTACCCCCTACCACACTAACCTAAATTACTAGGTGCCATAGATTGTACACATATAGAAATTAAGGCACCACGTGTGTGCTGGCAACCCAGCCAGTTACCACAACTCACATATCTGGCACACATCCTCACTATCCAAACAAAGTCAGGTAGTCAGATAAAGACCAGAACACCACCAAACAGTAAAATGCAAAAGAAAAACTGGAGCTCCGGATGCCATGGCTTAAAACTTTAATTAACTTCAGTAAAAAAGGTAAGCACTTTCATGGAAAACAAACTCGCTTCTTCAGACCATATAAAAAGTTACACAAACCACTCACACATATATATATAAAAAATGCAAAAAGACATTCTCCACTGAAAACATTGCTATGGTATTGCTTTCATTGGAGAATGTCTTTTTGAATTTTATATATATATGTGAGTGGTTTGTGTAACTTTTTATATGATCTGAAAAAGTGGGTTTATTTTCTGCGAAAGCACTTACCTTTTTTTTACTAAAGTTCATTAAAGTTTTAAGCCATGGTATCTGGAGCTTCAATTTTTCTTTTACACTTCCCAACTGTATCAGATGTTCACTAGGGGGATATCACATAGGGTCATTTACTGTGAGGGTTGCAGGTTATAGACTGGAACCATGGCTAATGACACCCATTAGAAATGCACACACACACGCTGAAAAACACCATAATGAGGCACATGCTCAAAACAGAAATATCATAAAGCATGTGTTTGTGCTGTTGAAGTCATGGTTCCGGTGCCTAGATACATCTGGGGGAGCTCTGCAGTACAATCCACATACATGTACTAAAATATTCACTGTCATGTGCCATGCTACACAACATCATCCTGAGAAAACAGCTTCAGCAGGATCAACAAGGGAATGGGGCACAAATTGCCCCACCAAGAGCAAGGTTACCACACCCACATGCATGTGAGGAGTCATAGGGGGAATCAGCAGCTGCTGTGGGTGTAGGCAGATGTCAGCATGCTCAATATTCCCTTGTACTGGCTAAGAGGCAACATGTAGCACACTCATTCACCACTTAAGGGGCTAAAACATTTCTCCTATGCGCATACATATACATAGTTGATGCTAGGCAATGCTCATAACCTTTACCTGCCCATGTAATGGCCGTGTACTTTTAGCATCAGAATGAGTCAGCCCTGACCTAAACCTGTTGCAACTGCTGATTTACAAGGTAAGTGTTGAACCTGGAGTGTATTGTGTAGTAATACAGACAAACGGCATATCCTTGCATGTTGATACTTGGTAGTGTAAGCAAGTAAGAGGTGGATGATTTATACAGATATGACTTTAACATGTGACACTAGAGAGTTATGTGACTTATATGTGTCCATTATCAAGTAGTAGGCCTCAGGCATCAAAGATTCACACAGTCATAACTCTAAAAGAACTGATGGTCACCAAATGTCCTCAGTTTAGCACCATACATTTGTACTGGAAAATGATTAAAGAGAGAAGTTAGAAAATAATGAGACACATTTGAATTTCAGACTTCACAACCCTCACAAGATCATTAAAAATACTCATGCAAAAAATATTTGATGCTGTCAACTGTCTAACTTTCTAAGACCAATATAAGTCAAAGGTATAATTACTAAATCAATATAAAAAAATGCAAATAAACTAAGCACTGGGTCAGCTATGCACCCTGAGCATCAGGCACAAATGTTATGTATCCATGAATCCAAAATATAGAAAACAGGGATATGGCACTGTTACCATCACTTGTGCAGGGTGTTTTGTGTGTGTGTGTGTGTGTGTGTGTGTGTGTGTGTGTGTGTGTGTGTAGGGGGGATGGCAGGAAGCCTAGGCTGGCACAAAAGATCAGTGAGCGTGTGTTAGTAAGAAAGAGAAGCAGGCAGACATTTGGATACACTTACAAATGGCCAGTGAGACAAAAGAAGCTTTAAGCTTCATGGCTGAACCATGTAACTGTTGTGTGTATTTCTATGGGTCCTCTTGGTGAAATTGTTGTGAGTGTCTGCATAAACACAGCCAAGCTCTGTGCTAGCTCTACATCTTGGTATATCAAACAGATGTGAGCCATGCATGGTAGAGGTGGCAGTTCATCCTTGTCTTACCCAATCGTGAGAACTGGCTCTGCCAAGAGTTACACAGACACAACCATCCCCATGGTCAGATGCACTGCTGCTTCCTGAATGTGACAGATGTCTGCTGGACAGAGCTCTCCTGATGAGGACACCCAGAACCACTACCCCATGGCTTGCCACATCTGGGTGTGAACAGCTCAACCACTGTCAGAGCACTGGAAGTACTGCCACTATGGGATTGTGATCAGGCATGGCCACATTGGCTAACAGCAGATGATATGGCTGTCCTATGGTTCCCCTCCCAGCTGATGTTCCATCACAGGCACTGTCCATTTCAATGTGTCATTCAGCAGATCCATTGAATCAGCACCAGGGTGGAGGCTGTCATGCATGTCAGCCTGTGCTGCATCTACACCCTAAACATTTCTCTGGAAGACCTATGGGAACATGCCTGTGCCTCCATGACAGGCCTAAACATATGTTGTGTGGCACTGGAAGACACACCTAGTTCAGGTGGAGGATGGACAGCATGTCTCCTTCAAGCACCCCTAACAACCCTCCTGCATGCCACCTTAATGTCCTAGAGTAATGTCCTGAATGTCCTGAATGTCCACTTTTGTGTCATATTCAACCTCTACATCCCCCCTGACTATGCCTCTGTTTGGCCACCATCATCATCAGAGTCTGCTGATACTCTGACATCAGGTGGTAAGAGTCCTATACTTCCACTGTCAGGATCACCTGTGATAATAAGCAACAAACATGGGAAAAAATAATACCCACAATACTACAGTCCAGCATATGGCAACAAACTAACAGTGGTGTCATTATTACAGACAGTACAGGAATACACACAGCAGTCCTGATAGCAACATCACAAACTAAATGTTTCATTGAACTGCTCATCAGTACTGACATAAAAATATTCAGCTTACCATGTGCAGATGATTGTAGGCTCCCTATACTGGATGATCCTGGGAGAAGTTATGAAAAAGGTAAGGACAACAGCAACACAATCAACAGTAACACAGGGAGTAAAACTTGTTTTTCCCTTTATATTTCCATTAACTATACTTTCAGCAAGAACTTGGATGACAAGTCTAACCTAATCTCATGTGTAACCAATTAGAATGTGTTGTTAACTGTAGCAGTCTACAATCTCCCAACCAAGTTCTTGTTAAACAGAACTAACATATTGCTGTAAATATTTTACTATACAAGAGTATTTAACAATTGAGATACATACACCTACTTAGAGGCTCCTCCTAGGGCATACTTGCTGTCCCTGAAACAGTAGCATCAATGTCAAGATATGCTGTTCTGCACTTTCTTGTGAGCTGTCTAGATCCCTGACAGTGGACAGGACCTCTTCATTTGCTGTTAGTGGTGGCTTTGTAGTAGTCCCTCCCCCCTGGTACCCATCTGAACATGGGCCACTGCAGCTGCTCTCCTCCATGCAGATGAGATCATGTCATTGGGCCTATGACACATGTGATCATATGTCCTGTTGTGGCCACCTACTGCATTCGCATCTGCAAATATCTGCTGAGAGATTTGCAGTCTGCCTGATATATCTCCCTGTCCCCTCTCAAGCAGAAAGCCACATGAAACCTAGAAGCTTCCACAATGACCTGATTCTCAGGGTCACTGAAGGAGGGTTTTGGGGATTGAGATGCCTGGATGCCATAGTCCTAGATGACCTAAAACACAACAGAAGGATAATACACATAAGAATCACATAACCAAAGAAATTCTTGTTTCCAGATTAAACAGAAAAGGTAGCATTTCACTATTACCGATTGGAGAAACATAAAACAATCTAGATATTTGAAATATGAACATCATCAGGAATTGTGTGTTTGTAACATATTACAATCACACACAAAGCAAGCCTGGATGCAAAACAAGGAGAGTAACAATGGCAACATATCCTTGTTTGTGCCAAAGCAGAAATGCAGCTTTACACCCCACCTCCAAAAGAACAGGCAACTGACACATTTTGCTAACAAACTATCAGTGAAATACTAAAAGTGTAACAAATTAACTGTCCCTGAAACATGTCTACAGATTTAACACAGAACATTCCATTTTAAGCTGTCATTCATGTATACCTGTGAAATGCCCCTACAAACATGCTTCATCAGTACTCTTGTAAGTAATGCATATAGGTAGAAGTAGCATTTGCTAATTAATATATATATATATATATATATATATATATATATATATTAAACCAGTTTTACTTAATGACATTTCAGCATATGCAGTATAGCTGAAAAATGCAAGCATACCTTCTCAATTTCAGAAGTCTTCTGTGGAGATATATCCCAAAGTAATAGCCTCTTCTGTGTTCTCTACTTAAACAAGTCTCCTCACCTTCAGGTTCCCTAGCTACACAGTTACCCTTTTATGGTGCAGATTCAAGGCTGTGAGCATGGTGAAGATGCAAATGAGGTGTGAACTCATTAGAATTGCTGAATCCCATATACTTGGCTCTGTGTAACAGATGTGAACATAGTGCAGGCACTTCTTCTGTATTTGTTGCTAATGGATTGCAACTGCGAATGATTACTGGTAGGGAAAAGGAAAACACTACAGCAATGCAAACTGCCCTACTTCCAGTGGGTTTGTCAGATTAGACTTGCAAAGTGTAGAAGTAATTTTATCAAGCCTGGAAATGTAAGTAAACAGCACACAATTCACAGGCTCTGTTCATTAACATTCAACTTCCCCTTCATTTCATGACAGTTGTATATTACTACCACTTAATATCCTCACACATTTTAAGGACAAAGATATAGAAAGACTTGCAAACTACATATCTCAGATTAATGGTTAGATAAGACAAGAATGAGCAATAAACACAGAGAGGTAAGACAGATCTACAATTTTTGCAAGCAATAGTTATAAATGGTTTTGTGTTCACTCAGTTCACTACATTCAAAATTAATCCATGTACAGTTAGCTGTAATGTGGTTTCTTAGTACTGCAGATGTTATTGCAGTTGATTGTATCATGTATTGTGTTTATGGCTGGGTAGGTAGAGTACTTCATTGCTGAGCATAGGCGAGTTTTCAGGAACTAGGTCAAGGGGTGCTGGTTTTCTGCCATTTAAGGTTAGGGCATTAAAGTTTTGGAGTTAAGACTATTCCCTACAGTAATTGGGTTACTGCATACTCAGAACTGGGTAGTTTGGTGGCTAAGGTGATATGTTACAGTTGACAGGTTTGCGGCTATAGGTTGTCATTCCATTCAGGTTGAGCCAGGATAAGTGGCTGGAAGGAAGCGGTCTGAAAAGGAATGTATTCTCTTGGTGCAGATGTTCCGGTGGTACAGTGGAGTCATGGGTAATCCTACTTT